>NW_027171700.1:82500-142324 GCF_036898095.1 Palaemon carinicauda
GTCCATAGGCTGGAGGAGAGAGGTGGTGTTTGATGGCAGATAGAGAAACTTAATGAAGAAGTCAGGATGAATGATGTCCTCGAGGCCAGGAGGGTGAGCAGGGGCATTGTCCCGCACCAAGAGACATTTCAGAGGAAGATCGTTCTCTTCTAAATAGTTCTTGACAGCAGGACCGAAGCAGACGTTTATCCACTCAATAAATATGGTCCTCGTGACCCAGGCCTTAGCATTAGACTTCCAAAATACCGAGAGCCTCTCGTTTCATGATATTTTGTGCCTTGAAGGCACGAGGATTTTCTGATTGGTATACCAGTTGGGGCTTAATTTTTAAGTCCCCACTGGCATTTGCACAAAATGCGAGCATTAGTCTGTCCTTCATTGGGTTATGGCCAGGAAATTTCCTTTCTTCAGCTGTGATATATGTACGGTGGGGCATTTTCTTCCAGAAAAGGCCAGTTTCTTCACAGTTAAAAACTTGCTGAGGAATATAGCCTTCTCTGGAAATTACATTCTCAAACTTCTTGAGGAATTCTTCTGCTGCTTTCTTGTCAGAACAGGCCGCCTCTCCATGCCTGATGACTGAGTGAATACCAGTCCTCTTCCTAAACCGATCAAACCACCCATGAAAAGCCTTAAACTCTTGGGGGGCTTTCTGCTACGTTCCTTCGCCTCCGCCATCTCTCTGGGCTTCCACGAGATCGGGAAAGATGGCGCTTGCCTTGTGCAAAATTACCGATTGCCTGAGTGTATCACCAGCGATTTCCTTCTCTTTAATCCACAGAAGAAGGAGTCTCTCCATCTCATCATTGATTGAGGTCCTTCCACTGGCAAGGACAGTCATGCCTTTAGAAGTCTTACTTGCTTTAATGGCTTCCTTATTCTTAATAATTGTACCAATCGTAGATTGATTACAGCCGTACGTATTAGCGAGGGTAACGATGCGCATGCCTTCTTCATATTTCTTTATGATCTCCAACTCCGTTTCCATAGTTATCATCTTCTTACTTCTGCCTTTAACATCACTATCAATCTTGGGACCCATGGCTAACAAATTAAAGTTGAAATTAAGCACTAAAATGCACAAAAAATAACAATATCGCAAGCACTCACACGATATCAAGTCTTTACGAAACGCACACGAGATTCTGAACTGAGCGAGCGTATAACAAAGAGAGAGAGAGGCAGCATCTCTCTCAAGCATTGTGGGAGGATTTTCGGCCAATAGCGCATTGGCATCTTAGTGACGCCGTGACGCCGACCAATAGCAGACCAGCTTCTTAGTGACGTATGAATGTGGTGGTAAGCTACTGACTCGGACAGTCGTACGCGTAGAAACCGCCAAATTTGAGTTTCGGTATTCGATTCCGTAAGGTGCGGGAAAATGTCGTAACGAGGGGACGAAAAAAAATCGTATTCCATACCGTAACGTGAAAAAAACGTAAGCTGGGGACGCCGTATGCCAGGGGTCTACTGTACACCCATCCTGGTCTCACAGGATCAGCTTCTGTTTTCGCTCTCTCGAGACGACTGACTTACCTTAGCAGACTCAGTGGCAACCTTGCATTAACACTGGAACTTCTGAAGTCTTTTTACCAAGATCCAGTGATCAGGGTAATGGAGATGGGCATTGTGATGGGATATCTCATTATCACTGCTTTTCTCTGGATGAATGCAGGGTCCAACAGTGTTAAAGTTGGTTCCTCCTGAAGGGATCTGACGCTCTCGAGGTCCTTGGGGATGATTATTAAATCTCCTTTCCTGTTAGGTCTGGCAGTGAGCTGCATGCCAGGCTTTGCAGCCATGGCAGCAACTGTGGCATAGGATATTGAGCTGTCTGTCTGGGAAAGTCAAAACTTTGGCAGTGGTTTCTTAGTCTGTGGAGCTGGGATGCTTCAAGCAATGGTAGAGGCTTATTGGAGGAGTTCTGTAAGGCAGTCTGTGCAGTTGCAGTCCGTGAAATGGTTCCCCTGGGTCACAACAGGTTCGGTCTCCATGGCATTGGAGGTCTCAGGCGCCGAGGTTGGAGAGGTGGCTGCTACGGCAACTGACTGCTGTGGAGTTGTAAGGACTCACAAGGACGAGGCTGAGCTCTCAGTCCTTGGAGTCACTAGTGGTGATGGTGGGGCTGTTACTAAAGCTGGTGAAGGGCGTTCAGGGCTCTTCCTTCTTTTGGGAGGAGGTGTAGTCGCTTCCATGGTAGCTGGCTTGACGATTCTATAGTGCTTTAGAACCTTGATAGAGATGACATTGCACCCCTTGCAGCTGCACCTGACACGATGATTTATCGTGGTTCGAAGGCCCATAGTATTGAACAGGTGGACTCGTCATTTCTGGTATGACATACAGCAGTCGCAGTCAGTCAGGATCATCATAACGATCCCTGCAGTGTAAGTCGGCTCCAGGATACAAGTTCCATGCCAAGTCTACGATGTGGAAGACGGACATGGTGGCAAAACTCTACGGCGACCGCAAGGAGAATTTGACTTGGAGCGGATCACCGAGAGAGAAAGGAGTGTTGTCGGCGCGGGAACTTGGTTGCGACGCACCAGCTGTCTGACGAGCATGAAATATGACAAATTCGTAGATAATTTGTGTTTTTCCTAACTATACAAACCTTATCTATTTAATAGGGGTATTAGTTTCGGCGTAGCTGAAATGATGAGCCATTAAAATTTAACGAGGGTTTACTACCCACACCGCTAGTTAGCGGGGGTAGGGGAGGGTAGCTTGCTACCCATCCACCCACCCTCCTCACACACACCTGTGCTTGAGCTCACTTTGCTTGTAGGTAGGACTTTAAAGGGGATAGGGCTGGCAGGCAAGTTTGATTAAATAGCTAAGG
This sequence comes from Palaemon carinicauda, assembly GCF_036898095.1. Taxonomy (NCBI): domain Eukaryota; kingdom Metazoa; phylum Arthropoda; class Malacostraca; order Decapoda; family Palaemonidae; genus Palaemon; species Palaemon carinicauda. The sequence continues at coordinate 85,343 of NW_027171700.1, forward strand.
TTTGTATAGTTAGGAAAAATATAAATCATCTACGAATTTGGGATTTTTTCAGTAACTGAAATACAAACCACGCTATTTAATAGCGGTGACTCACCCATTAGGATGGGTGGACGTCCCTGCCAGTCTGGCTTTTTGGCTTTGCCCGGGGGCTTGTTATTTGAGTGTGTAAGCACGCAAGAAATAAGGAGTCCCTGCACCTCGCTAGAACCTTTCTACGCCAAGACTGCAGCCTACGCAAGCTGTGTGTGAAGGTATGAAGAAATGTGACTCGTCCTAGGAAGTTGTTCTGAAGTTCTTTAGATGGAAACTTGTAGCCTAGGACTTTCCCAATACCACCTCATCAGGGTATGGGGACGTAACAGTATCAGTCTTAATACTAGGAACACAAGGAAGCAAGGTTTACCCGCAGTGGTTTGAGGTCAGCTATGCAGAGAACCCAGGATGCTGCTTTCCCCACGAGAGGGTAGGATGAAGAAAAGAATAAGAACCAGTCAAATCTTTTCATTCACGCAGACTAAAACCGGGTAACAGTGCCCTCAACCTTCTGCTACTTGCCCAATAAGGAGCTTGAGGTATACAACCAGCTGTTGTGCAGCCACCACTGGACCGATAGAGATCGTATCGAGTTCCTGTGGGTCATGTCTTGCAGGAGAAAGGCTGTTAAAGTCACCTGGAGCATTCACACCCTTTCTTGTAAAACCTGCATCACAGAGTAATCTGCTAAGAAGGACCAGGGGCATAACTGTGACTCGTCATCTCGAGATGATGTTTCGGTGATCCTCCTCTAGTCTCTCTCGGTGCTGACAAGAGGAGGGACCCGGGCAGGCTGTTGCCATTTTCTTTAGGTAAAGTCTCACACCTTACCCTGAGTACAGTAACGGATGATCTGGATCGTCCCTTACCTAGTTGAGACTTGTGTAGGATCCGTCACCTCTGGAGACTGTGTCTGGTGACATACTCAGGGACAAAACTGAGCATTGTCTTTCGCCCTTCTCAATATTGGGCGATGTCGAAAGAGAGATCATGAAGTTCCTTAACTCGTATGGTTGCTGTCCGAGTGTGTAGGAACATTGTGTTCTCAAATCAGGAGGAAATTTTTTGCCTGGTGAAGTGGAACACAAGGAGGTCCCTTTAGGGATCGGAGATTGAATCATGTTCTGAAAGGAAGGTCTCAATTCCGACTGGGGAGAGGCAGGTTGTAAGTCCGTATGAGTTAGGAAAAGTCTATCGATGAAAGGGTGTCCCTTTCTTTCAGTATGAAGGTGAAGGATCAAGGTTGAGTGATCATCTTTACCTGTCGAAACTGAATTGGGGATATTTTCCTCTTGCATATACTCGAGGATTCCGCTATTGCTGGAATTGAGGTATCGAGTGAAGAGACACTTTCCCATGACGCCAACCACACAAGACTTGATACTGCCTGGTAGACTGATGCTGAGGAACTCCTCAGGTATCTAGACAACCTTTTCGCAAAGAGGTATTGGGTAATCTTCAGGCGTACACTCATAGCAAAGCTATAGCTAGTGGTAGGTGTCGAAGTGGGTTGTCTGTTATGCGGAGAGTGTTCTCTTGGAGGCTCTATCAGGAATTGCAAAAGGTTTGGAGACCTTTCTGCATAATGCCATAGCGGAGCTAGGAGAGTCCTTGAGAGGTTGACCGATGTTCTAGCCTTGTTGAGTGCCCTTCTCCAGATAAAACAGGGACGAGACGTAAACGTAATTGTTGTACCCACCGTTGTTGCCAGAGAGCCTTGGGGTCTAGGGCTGGTGAGCAACGGTAGCCTAAGGTTCAGGAGCATTGTGAACAGACCCCCTAGTTGGAGGACCTCATAAAGTTGGGACTTTGTTGGCTACATGGCGATCCAAAGTCCATTCGGTATACCTATCTGAGATGCTGTGCACACAGATTGTTGGCGAGCCTGTTATTCCAGTCTGGAATGAAGCGGGCTGAAAGTGGTACCGAACGGACTTTGGCCCGTCTTAGTGATTATACTATTAGATGTAAAGAGTCTACAAGCCAGTTTCTACTTGCTTGTCGATGTGAGTCTCTATGTGGTGTGCGGTGTGTCGTCCAATACATCACTAAGTGGTCTGTTAGGAACAAATGAGGCTGTTGAAGGACCGTTAAGTTGGCCTTCATATCTTAAGAGATTTAAGTGAAGGTACCTTCGGGCTCTGTCCAGAGGGCTGAGGTCGTCTGGTGCAGCACTATGGTTCCTCCTTCTTTTTCCGACTCCAGTCTCCTGGAATGGAAGTCGTTCTCGTTTCGAGAAGGTTTTCATGGAGATTGTTGTTTAGAATCATTCCTAGATACACCAGTCTCCTGGGAGGGAAGTAGGAAAGATTCCGTAGGTTTACCCTGATCACTGGATCTTGGTAAAAAGACTTCAGAAGTTCCAGTGTTAATGCAAGGTTGCCACTGAGTCTGCTAAGGTAACTCAGTCGTCTCGAGAGAGCGGAGAGAGAAGCTGATCCTGTGAGACCAGGATTGGTGTACAGTAGACCCCTGGCATACGGCGTCCCCAGCTTACGTTTTTTTCACGTTACGGAGTGGAATACGATTTTTTTTCGTCCCCTCGTTAAGACATTTTCCCACACCTTCCGGAATTGAATTCCGAAACTCAAATTTGGCGGTTTCTATGCGTACAACTGTGCGAGTCAGTAGCTTACCACCACATTCATAAGTCACTAAGAAGCTGGTCTGCTATTTGTCGACGTCACGGCGTCACTAAGATGCCGATACGGTATTGGCCAAAAATCCTCCCACAATGCTTGAAAGACATGCTGCCTCTCTCTCTCTTTGTCATACGCGTGCTCAGTTCAGAATCTCGTGTGCGTTTCGTAAAGACTTGATCTCGTGTAAGTGCTTGCGATATTGTTATTCCTTGTGCATTTTAGTGCTTAATTTCAACTTTAATTTGTTAGCCATGGGTCCAAAGATTTCTAGTGATGTTAAAGGCAGAAGTAAGATGATGATAACTATGGAAACGGAGTTGGAGATCATAAAGAAATATGAAGAAGGCATGCGCATCGTTACCCTCGCTAATACGTACGGCTGTAATCAATCTACGATTGGTACAATTATTAAGAATAAGGAAGCCATTAAAGCAAGTAAGACTTCTAAAGGCATGACTGTCCTTGCCAGTGGAAGGACCTCAATCAACGATGAGATGGAGAGACTCCTTCTTCTGTGGATTAAAGAGAAGGAAATCGCTGGTGATACACTCAGGCAATCGGTAATTTTGCACAAGGCAAGCGCCATCTTTGCCGATCTCGTGGAAGCCCAGAGAGACGGCGGAGGCAAAGGAACGTCACAGCAAGCCCCCCAAGAGTTTAAGGCTTTTCATGGGTGGTTTGATCGGTTTAGGAAGAGGACTGGTATTCACTCAGTCGTCAGGCATGGAGAGGCGGCCTGTTCTGACAAGAAAGCAGCAGAAGAATTCCTCAAGAAGTTTGAGAATGTAATTTCCAGAGAAGGCTACATTCCTCAGCAAGTTTTTAACTGTGATGAAACTGGCCTTTTCTGGAAGAAAATGCCCCACCGTACATATATCACAGCTGAAGAAAGGAAACTTCCTGGCCATAAACCAATGAAGGACAGGCTAACGCTCGTATTTTGTGCAAATGCCAGTGGGGACTTAAAAATTAAGCCCCAACTGGTATACCAATCAGAAAATCCTCGTGCCTTCAAGGCACAAAATATCACGAACGAGAGGCTCTCGGTATTTTGGAAGTCTAATGCTAAGGCCTGGGTCACGAGGACCATATTTATTGAGTGGATAAACGTCTGCTTCGGTCCTGCTGTCAAGAACTATTTAGAAGAGAACGATCTTCCTCTGAAATGTCTCTTGGTGCGGGACAATGCCCCTGCTCACTCTCCTGGCCTCGAGGACATCATTCATCCTGACTTCTCCTTCATTAAGGTTCTCTATCTGCCATCAAACACCACCTCCAGCCTAAGGACCAGCAAGTGATTGCCAACTTCAAGAAGCTTTACACAAAGTATCTGTTCAGAAAATGCTTCGAAGTGAATGAAATCACTCAACTCACCCTCCGTGAATTTTGGAGGGGGCATTTTGACATCGTTCAATGCCTGAGGATGATCGACACAGCTTGGAATGAGGTTTCACGGTGCACCTTGAACTCCTCTTGGAAGAAACTGTGGCCAGCTGTTGTAGCAGAACGAGACTTTGAAGGTTTCGATCCCTCAACAGAAGACGAGGCCGTTGATGATCCTGCCCCTGAGGGTGATGTTGAGGAAATAATTTCAATCGGGAGGTCCATGGGGCTTGTTGTCGATGAGGTTAACGTCCATAACCTTATCGAGGAGCACAGGGAGGAGCTTGCGACTTAAGACTTGAAGGAGTTAGAGGCAATGCAGTTGACGATCATTCAAGAAGAGCACAGCTCTAGTGGAGGCGAGGACGGGGGGAGAAGACTGAAGAAACGACATCGTCAGAAATAAGGGAAGTTATCAGTTGGTATGAAAACCTTACGAGTTTCATTGAAAAGAAACACTCAGAAAAACTTCACACAAGTCGTCTTATGCAGTGTGTTAACCCTGGATAGGTACGGTCCTCGGACACCCCTTTAAGGGTATACTCGGACGCGAACGACCCCGACGCCAAAAAAAATTCTTGAAAAATCAGTTTTTGCAGTAACCTCCTTTTTTCTTTTGCCAAAAAAAACTTCAATGAATGCTTAAAACAACTGTAAAGATAAATACTACTCATCTGCAGAAAAACTATTTATTATAAATATTTTAAAAAATTAAGTAGAAAAAAAAGACCTGACAAAAATTCATAAAAAAAAAGTTTATACATATATACACAAATCCTTTTAGGAATTGATTCTTGAATGTTTAGGACACATCTTGATGTATTTTGGATGAAGTCAGACCCATGGAGGTGAAGATCTGAAATGAGAAAAAAAGGGTAACTTTTTTGGGCCAAAAAAAATTGTCCAAATTTCATGAATTTTTTTGGGTACCCAAATGAAATAGGAAGTGGCTAATTTTTTTAGGGAATAAACATATGTTATCCTAAAATAGAAATATGTAAAAAAATCTTCATTATTTTGTAAATTACATTTATATCAGGGGCCATATCTAAAGGTAATTTTTTGAGTACTTGGAAATTTCGTAAAAAAATACATATATTTAATATATAATATGATATTTATGCAGGTAAAAATATACAAAAATATCACAAATTCTATAGGGAACAAGAATATATATAGATAGGGCAGCTTACGCTTCGGATATGTCCACAAAATGGCCGCCAACCACACTGATTCAGACTCCCCAATCTGCCACTTGAAATTTAGGAAGGGTATGTCAATTTCAAGGTGTTATTTACTAATCTAATTATTATTGGATATGCATAAAAATTGTATGGTGGGTTGCTGGATAATTGTCGATTATTTTACGACTATAAAATTAAAATTCTGACCCAAAAAATTTTTTTTGAAGGGAAATAAAATCGAAAAAAAAAATGTAAAACAATATTTTATCTAAAAAAATTTGATGATATTCAATAAAAAAAAAGTAAACAAAATTTTCCGACAAATAAACATCTAGAGGAATCATTACTCTGTGATAGTTCCTTAGTACGTAGTAATTTTGAAAGAATTGGGAAAAAACGAAAAAATGGCAATCACCGGAAAATCGAACACATACCTATATATACGCCATATCTGGCTAAAAAAAAGATAGGCATGGGTAGCCAGATCATCTAGAAACACTTTCCAACACTATAAAAATATAAGTTTTACGACACTACTTGCCAATTCCTTACGGTAACATGACCAAGCAAAAAAATGCAAAACAAATAAAAAGGGGCACTCGTGGAAAAATGGCCATTCTAATATACGGCATTTCAGAAAAAAAAAATTTCAGCCACGTGCTAGGCAAACCATCAAGGCATATTTTCCGACAAGTAAACATATAAATGAAATATTACTCTGTGATAGTTCCTTAGTACGTAGTAATTTTGAAAGAAATGGGAAAAAACGAAAAAATGGGAAAAAACGAAAAAATGGCAATCACAGGAAAATCGAACACATACTTATATATACGCCATATCTGGCTAAAAAAAAAATAGGCATGGGTAGCCAGATCATCTAGAAACACTTTCCAACACTATAAAAATATAAGTTTTGCGACACTACTTGCCAGTTCCTTACGGTAACATGACTAAGCAAAAAAATGCAAAACAAATAAAAAGGGGCACTCGCGGAAAAATGCCCAACATTCTAATATACGGCATCTCAGATAAAAAAAAAGACATGCACGTGTTAGCCCAACCATCAAGGCACACTTTCTAACACATAAACATGAAAAAAAAATCAATAATATACGGCAATTCCTTACTACGTAGTAAATTTTTACAAATATTGAAAAAAAACAGAAATTGGCAACCGCAGTTAAATACCCAATATACCAATAACTACGTCGTATCTGACAAAAACAAAATCACGCATGGGTAGCCAGATCATCTAGACACACTTTCCAACATTAAAAAAGCAAAAGTTTTACGACACTATTTCGCAATATCTTACGGAAAAATGACTTGGCAAAAAAATTAAAAAAAATTAAAAAGGGACACTCGCGGTAAAATGCCCGACATTCTAATATACGACATCTCAGATAAAAAAAAACACATGCACGTGTTAGCCCAACCATCAAGGCACACTTTCTAAGACATAAACATGAAAAAAAAAATGAATAATATACGGCAATTCCTTACTACGTAGTAATTTTTACAAATATTGAAAAAAAAACAGAAATTGGTAACCGCAGTTAAATACCCAATATACCAATAACTACGTCGTATCTGACAAAAACAAAGTCATGCATGGGTAGCCAGATCATCTAGACACACTTTCCAACACTAAACAAGCAAAAGTTTTACGACACTATTTGGCAATATCTTACGTAAAAATGACTTGGCAAAAAAATGAAAAAAAATGAAAAAGGGGCACTCGCGGTAAAATGGTCCTCGTGGTGATGAATGACATTTTAACTAAAAAAAAAAAACATGCACATGGTAGCCAAACAATCCACCAAGACTTTCCACAACTGATAACCTATACAAGTTGCACCATTCTACGACAATTTCATAATACGTAATAACTTTGATAATTATGCAAACTACCTCAGAAAGGTAAACTCGGACGCGAACGACCCCGACGCGTCTCAGAAATCGGGGAAGGAGTACAGCTACAGCAATGCACATCTGGACACTACTAGAGCGTGTAGGGGAGACACCTCCTGCAGGTCGATCACCCACAAATTCAGTCACAGGGGTGAGTCACGTGAGAAAAACCTGTTTTTTTTTGACGCTCGGGGTCGCAAACGACCCACCGTACCTATCCAGGGTTAATGATAAGTGTATGAGTCATTTTAGGAATATGTTGAGGAATCGTCAGAACAGGCTTCCTTGGATAGATATTTCTCCAAAAGAGAAATGTCAGCAAGCAAAGAAAATAATAGTGATTTTATCAAAAAAGCTTAAAAAAAGAGTAATTTTTTAAGTTCTAATAAAAATATCAAAAGAAAATTTCAAAAGACAAAAATAATAAAAAAAAGCCTTTTTAATTTTAAGTGTTTATTAGTAAGAATAAATTTATTATTAAGTGTACATAACATAATTAGCATTGATACGTTTTCATATCTACCGTCTACTCCCCCCTCTGCCTCCACCCACTACCAGCTCAAGTCACATCACTCTAAAGGTAAATAAGATTTAATTTTTCCTTTACAGTACTGTAGAGTACATGTATATTATATATAAGTATACTGTAGTACAGTGCTTACTATACTACTGTATTGTATTTTGTTACATTCTAATTTTCAATGTTTTTACCAGGGGTTTTTCACACATTGACTATTCTATTGCCCGCCACACGACATTTTCACCATACGATACCAACTCCGAAATGGCTCAATGTCGTATGGCGGGGGCCTACTGTAATGGAAAAACCGAAGCACAGTGCCTTGAACTGGTGTTTCTTGTTTATCTAGACTGAATCTTCCAACTTTCCTAGATGGATGGTTTGGACCTGGGAGTAAGTGTCCTTTAGGTCCAGTGTGCAAATGAAGACCTGAGGTCTTAGCCCTCGATCGAACTCCAACATGGTGTGGACATCGACCCAAAGGGACAGCTCCTTGGTGATCCTTTTGCATGGAAGATTGTCGATGCTGGAGTCTTGACTCGTGTCGTAAAGGATCAGGAGCGATACCCAGTGTAAGGATTCTTCTCTGAGAGAGAATTTCTTCAGAAGGAAGGCCACGCTTAGCCTTACCACGCGCCCTGATGGGATTGATGCTATCCTTAGAATAGAATTAATCTCGCGAATGTTAATCAATGGTTAACCGTTGGGTATCCTGGATACTGTGCAGTTGAAGAGTGCTCGCAAGTAGTTCCCTGTTGGCAAGCCCTTGATGAGGGTTGTTGAACGTTTACCGATCACTTTAGCGTAATGGCAAACGGCCAGTAGCGAGAAGTATGTTGTATACCTTCTGATACAGGAACTACAGGAAGCGGTTGACTAGTAAGTTCGAGTCACGAACTGCTGGCAAATAACCGCTGACCAATGAATCGGTGGCCTGTGCGCCGATGGTAAGTTCGAGATCACCAAGCTGATTATGGTCCCACCTGTTTGGTCAGAGATGAGCAAGCTGAAGATGGGCTGGTCAGAGATCAGCGAGCTGAGTTCAATGATCGAAGAAAGATGCGCTGCCCATCGGTGATCTGGTGATCAACAAGCTGATGACATGTTATTGACTAGCAATCGATAATTGGAAATGCTAGCAATTGGAGATCGTTAGTCATTGGAGGGATTTAGAGGTCACATATCAGCATTGAGCTAGCAATTGGCGATCCGGTGATCAGCGACCTAGCGATCATTAAACTGTGAACTAGCCATCAGCAAACAGTGATCTAGAGATCAGACTGTTGATGCTTTCCTGTTTGCTGCTGCTGGTCTGTCAAGGAAAAAAGAAACTTCAGAAGAGACAGGGACCAAGGATTCCCTGTTTCGATTCCCTTGTAGGATTTAATCTTCGGGATCTTCAATCTTTCTGTGGAGCCTTATTCCTCTTTTCCCGGTGGCAATGTTTATGTGCTTGCGGGAAGGAATGGGGCAATGGTGACCTGTCCAAAAAGTTTTACTCCTTTTTACTGACAATTGCGAGAGTCTGTAGGTGAGTCTGGAGCGGTGGCACACAGGATAATGCTGGTGCTTAATATCTGCCTGGAGAGCAGGCAAGCGCTGGTTCTTAGACAAGAGCTGGTGCATTGGATCTGCGAGCCTTGACTCTTTGGCAAGAGCTGGCGCATGAATCCGGGACCGTAACTGCGCAGGAGGATGCAGGAAAGTGAGGAAGATCGCTGTAGTTTTGTGCATTCTCTCTAGAATGCACTGAAGCGTGTGACTGGTTGCGCAAGTTTGGGAGCATTGGCGCGTGCGTGAGAGTACTACATGGAGATTGTTGCCGCGTGCGGAAGACTATCGGCATCCGCACGTAGAAGACCGTTGGAGCGCACGGATGGCTGTCTGCGTGCACTCAAGATTATTGGAGCGCTCACACGTGAAGGCTGTCGGCGCGCGCCCGCGCGTAAGGCCGTCAGTGTGCTTGCGCAGTAGACTGTTGGCGCACGTGCAGGATACCATCGGCGCCCGTGCGCAGAAGAAAGTCGGCACTCACACGCACAATACTGTTGGTGCGCGTGCGGGAGACACTAGGTCCTCGCGCGGGGAAGAAAGTCGGCCTGTGAGCGCGGAACTGTTGCCGCGCGGGCGTGCAAGACTATTGGAGCGCGCGCAAGAGCATTGGCGCTTGCCCGCTTGGAAAATATTCGGCGCGTGTGGGAGACTAGCGGCGCCCGCGCGCGGAAGATCGTCGGCATGCGCGCAAGAGCATTGGTGCTAGCGCGCGCGGAAGATCGTCGGCATGCGCGCAAGAGCATTGGCGCTAGCGCGCGCTGGAGATCGTCAGCGCGTGCGCGCGTACAAGACAGTTGGCGCGCGGAAAATTATTGGCGCAAGCGGGCGATAGACTATTGGCGCAAGCTGGTAGATCCGTAGGTCACTGGAAGGTCTGCTTGATCCTCCGAAGAGGTGTCTCTATGAGAGGCCTCTCCCACGAACGAGAGAGGTGACTACTTCGTAGAAGAGACTTGAAGACACTCATGATGACGCCCCTTAGGGCCGGTGGATCAGCAAGCTGACCTTAGCAGAAGCGATATTTCGAAGAGGAGTGTCTATGAGTGGCCTCTCTCGCGAATGAGAGAGGTGAACACTTCGTAGAAGAGACTTGCCAAGACTGTGCTCCACCCCTGAAGGAAGAGAAACTCAGCAAGGGGGAAGAGAAGTCTGGCCGAAGGGCGCGATGAATTTATTAAGGTATGGGAATTTCTCCCTCTGAAGGGAGAAACAACCTCACACCTGGGGAGGAAACCTCCCTCGGAAGGGAAGTTGTCCAACCCCTGGAGGCAAACCTCCTTTAGCATTTTAAGATGATCTGAAGAGCTGGCCATGTTGTCACGGGAGTACTTCTAAGAGAAGGGATGACGCCCATGACGACGTCCTCTGAGGGACGGCAGTGACAGCAGATTCCCCAGGCATGAGCAGAACAGCTCTGCTTCGTTGGCACTTTTTAGTCGAACGAAGAAAAGCTGCAAAGTTAACTGGGAAAATAAAATTTAATAATTATTTAACAGAAATTCCCTAGGGAGGAACTCCGTAGGAGAACCCCGAGGGAATAACATGAAATAAGAATTAAGTATGCGCCCTTCCTTCCCCAGATGACATCCACGGGAGAAGGGGGGGAGCGGAGTAACTGTAATAAAAACAGAATTATAATTATTCAAATCAGCTAAGAATATTCACTAATAGTGAGAACCACTGACCCCCCCCCCCCCCCGAAGGGAAGTGTTCCCCACGGAGAAAGCTGAAAAGTTGAAATACAATTAGACTTTCACTAAAAATAATTGAGACGAACAATCGGAAGGGCAACCTAACCCGCACACGGGAAAGGATCTTCCGCAATAGTATGTTGTTGTAGTAAAGGTGAACGACCTCGAGAAGAGAGACACCGAAGTAAATCTTTAAAAGGCCACATTCCCTTCGCTCAGAATCCAAGTTCCCCGTAGGAAAAGAGGAAAAGGCGAAGACAATAGTTGAATGATGACGATTACCCTGTGGCGGCCGAGTTAACGGATATATGCCGGCGGGAAGACCGATGGACAAGAGAGGGAGAGGCCGTTCTCCACGAAGTGGAACTGTGCTGGCCTTGCTACTCCCCAAGTGTCCTTGTTGTTAATCACACAGAGCACAAACACTGAAAAGGAAACTTACTACATTTCTATACACATATATAGGCTACATAAACATTAAGATTGTTTATATATATATATATATATATATATATATATATATATATATATATATATATATATATATATATATATATATATATATATATATATATATATATATATATATATATATATATATGTATATATATGTATATATATATATATATATATATATATATATATATATATATATATATATATATATATATATATATACAAAAATTAATGGCAGTCCAAAATAGGCGAGGAGAGAGAGAGGAAACAACCGTTCTCGCTCCGAGCCAAAAGTAAAGTGAGCTCAAGCACAGGTGTGTTTGAGTGGGGGGGGGAGGTAGCAAGTTACCCTCCCCTACCCCGCTAAGGAGCGGTGTGGGTAGTAAACCCTTGTTAAATTTTAATGGCTCGTCATTTCAGCTACGCCAAAAGTAATACCATTATTAAATAGCGAGGTTTGTATTTCAGTTACCGAACAAATACAAGATCCACCGAATACTCACAGAATACCAAAACTAATTAGTAGTTTACATATGTTATTACAAAACAGTAGGTCTTGCCTTGGCTTCACAAACTTTTACGTAGCGAGCGACAGATGACGTTGCTTAGTTTCAAATATTAAAAGTTGATAGGTAGGAACACAGTTTCGGATTCTGAACAGATGAACATTGAACTTCTTTATCTTCTTCAAGATATTCTATCGTTGTGTGTAGTCATCAAATTTCAGTCACAGAGGGTGCAGCTGAAAAATCTCTCCAGACACCAGCAGTTTATTAGTAGAGTCTGTCTTATCCCACTTGTAAGATTGCCCAGCCTTATGCTGGACACGGGCTCTTGCCTTGGGAGCCCGTAGTAAATTCGCTCGTCACCTGTCCTTTATACACGAGGGACCAATATTCCCGAATGTTCCTGACGAATGGGAGGCACCAAGGACAAGCATTATGCTACATGACGCCACGCCACGGACCCACTCCAGAATCTTATTACTGGCGCCGAAACAGTATCTAGAACTCTCGTCCCAGAACATAACGATATTTCAGTCATAAATTATATTAACATACATAAACAAATGAATGGTTTCATTTTTACATCAACATACGTGAACATATAAATTGTTTCATTTTACATTGTTTATAAACTACAAATAAGCCCTTTCACAAGTTTTATCATTCACCAAGCATAAATTTAGTGTACATATAACAATAGAAGGGTGACAGGCAATATTTGTTTAGATCTAGGGGAAGAAAAAGAAAAATTCATTTTCAAAAAGAAAATTGTTGTTGTTGTTGTTGGGGTATTAAAGCCAACACTTGTTGTTGGCACGGGCCTTTCCCTTGGTTGGCCCGTAGGTGATCTGTAAAAATTTTAAGGTAGTTGCATTAATGGAAATTTGAAAGGTTTTTAGTAGTAGAAAAAGATGTGGATAGGGTAAGGATGATGGTGGTAGTGGTAGAGGGCCATCATTTCTCGGATAGTGGTAGTTTGAAAAGTGGGGGTGTAAGGCTTTTGCAGATTAGAGAAAAATTGTGCAGGTGGGGTTGTCCAACCCTTTACTCCCTAGGGTCCCTACAGAGAGATTTTTAGTGGTAGATTAGTTGAGAAGTGAAAGGGGGTGATGTGAATAGAGCCTTACAATGAGGGGATGAGATGGTGCATGGAATGAGGTCTTACCTTGGTGGAGGTAGTGTTGAAAGCAACTGTGCATGTGTGTCTATGCTTTCGACAATTGCTTTTGCCAGTGTGGCTGCCTCTTTCATGGCATGTGGTGTGTTGGTGTCTACAAGTAGATTACCTCGTAGCTGTGCTGTTTCTCTGCATTCTAGTAGATAGTGCAGGAGGGCTTGTTGTGGTATGACATCACAGTGTTCACACCTTCTCTGGATGTCATCTAGGAGTTCCCAGTTTGCTTTGTAACCCAGCCGGAGTCTGTGTATACATACCACAAGTTTTCTTGGGGTGTATCTGTCTATGGGAGGGGGTTCTAGTTCCGATGCCCATTTGTACCATGTTGCAGAGGGAGAGCCATTCTCTATCCTCATATGTAGTTCCTTGATTAGGTTGTCCTTGAGCTGTGTCTTTATTTTGCTTTTGATTTGTTGCAGTGCAGGCTGTATGTGCACCTGTACATTGTGAATGTGTTTGGTGCTTTTGGCTAGCTCATCAGCCTTTTCATTCCCTGGTATCCCGATGTGACTGGGGATCCAGTTTATAGTTACTAGTCTGTTTCTTTCATTATGTTGATGTGAGAGGATTTTAATGTCCGCTATCAGGGATTAGTTTTCTTTGTTTTTGTCCTGCTGTAGGGCCTGCACTGAGGATCGTGAATCAGTATGGATGACTACTGGTCCTTCCTCATTTTCAATAGAGTATTTTAATGCTTGCTGTATTGCGACAAGCTCTGTCTGCAGGGTGGAGACATTATTGGATGTTCTCCAGCAAGCTGTGAACTTGCAGGAGTGAACTGCCGCTCCTGCTGTTTGGGTTCCAGGATCTACTGTACCATCAGTATAGTAGATCTGTGCCCCTGTTGTTTCTACAGAGGTTATAGCTGCTTCTGCTGCGTTTCTAAGTTCTTCTATTGTGCAGTTTTCTTTTGCCCTTGGGAGTTTGGTGTAGTTGAATTTAGCAACTTGTTTTTTCCATGGTGGAATGTGTATAGTAATTTGTGCTTTGTCAGGTTTTAATTGTAGGATTGTTTCTGTAAGGCCAAGTCTTTTGATGTTATCGCTATGGTCTTTGCCATAAGAATTTGGGGTTTGCACTTCAGGATGTTTGGATAGTTCCTCTCTTACTCGTCTTTTGGTGATTGAGTCTCTGTCTGACAGGAACATCTTTGCAACTATGCTTGCATTTCTTAGTGCAATTCTGTCTTCGAGGGTTGGTAGTCCGGTTTCCAACCTTAGGTTGCACAGTCTTGTCCACATTGGGGCTCCCAACATGAGCCTCATGGCATTGTTTTGAATCACTTCAATTGTGCTTTTTTGTAGATCTGTTAGTCCCAGGAGTGTTGGGGCGGCATAGTCTTCTAATGATCTGGAACAGGCTAGATAATATTTCTTTTGGACGTGTTCATTTGCTCCAACCTTGAGCCTGCACATATATCTCATAGCTGTATTTCTGGCATTTGTTCTTTCCTTGAGATATTTTATCTCTTGCTTGAAAGTGAGCTGTTTGTCTCTTATTACCACGAGGTATGTGTATCGGTCCACCCATTCTAGGGGTTCCATTCCTATTGTGAGTGGTTGTACGGGGTTTGGGGCTTTGATTGTCATTGCTTTTGTTTTGTCAATGTTAATTTTTAGTCCAAGCTCATTGGATTTGTGGCTGATGGAATTGAGTGCTCTTTGCATTTTTATTGTCCTGACTGGCCCTCGAGCTATTACACATACATCATCTGCATAGATAAATATATTAACTCCTTCAGGTAGCTGAAGTGAGGCTATATTTTCCATGAGGATGTTGAAAAGGAGGGGACTTAGAATTCCTCCTTGTGGCGTACCATTTTCCAATTCATGATATGTGGATATCACTCCTTGAAATTTGACTCTGGCTTGCCTTCCTAGCATGTAGTTTTTAGTCCATGCTAGTAGGTGTCCTTTGACCCCTTTTTTAGCTACTGATTGCAGCACTGCAACTGGGCTTGCAAACTCGAAGGCTTTTTCAAAGTCTATGAAGACTATTGTTGCCTTGTTCTGATTTATGCAGCTTAATACATCTGTGATGCATTCAGAGGTACCAATTCCCTCCTGATATGCATATAGCTGCTTGTTTAGGGGGCCAATTTTGTACTTTAATCTGTTTAAGACCATTTTTTCTCCTGTTTTTTCTATACAGGATACCAAGGCTATTGGCCTAGGATTTGTTGGATCCTTTGGCTTGGGGATTGGCTGTGTATCTTGTTGTCTCCAGGTTTGAGGCCTTATGTGCTCTAGGTGTGTTTTGTTTAGTAATCTTAGGAACGCAGTTTCTCCTGCTGGACCCATGTGTTTGATCATTGTGTAGGTGATTTTGTCAGCTCCAGGTGCAGTGTCTTTCCCTGTCTTTTGTACTGCTCTTAGCTCCTCAACTGTGTATGGGGTGTCTGTGTCATCCTGCTGAAGGCAGGCTGTGTTGATCTCTTCCCATCTGGATGGCGCCAGTTGCTCTTGTTGCATTCTGGTTTCGGGGGAGAGATTGATTGACAGTGTTCTGTTTGCAAAGGATGTTGCAATTCTTTCAGCCTCCTCATGTGGGTGTGGGTGTGTGGCAATTGGTGTCTTTCTCTTTTTTCCGGCTACTCTGCCTAGCCATTTCCAAAACTGAGTTAGAGTGGTGTATCCTGACAGGCTTGAACACCATTCCATCCATTTTTCAATTCTGATTTCATGGATTCTTTCATTTGTTTCAGTTCTGACTGTTTGTAGTAGCTCTCTGTTTTCTACTGTGGATCTTCTTCTGTATATTTTAGTGACTCTGTTTAGTCTGGTTTTTAGTCTTCTGACTTCTGGGCAGTAGTACCAGGAGTCTTTGTAAGTGTAACTACCTTGTGTTGTTTTTAGTGGCATAGCTCTGTTGGCTGCATTGTGAAAGGCCTCAACTAGGTCTTTTTCTAGTTGAGCTATGTCCTCTGGAGAAACGTAGCTGATTGCCCATTCCTCTATGGTTGTTTGAAAGCAGACCCAGTCTGCTAGGTCCTGGTTCCATCTTTGTGGGGGTGGTGGGATTGGAGGTAGTTGTTGCAAGTCCAATTCTGTCACTGTGGCAAAGTGATCACTTATCAGGGTCGAGTGTACTTGCCACTTGGTTAGATGTCTAATGGCTGTTGTGGCAAAAGTCAGATCCAGTCTACCACCTCTTATGTGTGTAGGTTGCCCTGCTGGCACAGGAGGCTCATCTAGTAACGTCTGCAGGAAGGTGTCAAGTGCTTTCTTGAATTTGGCGACCGAGCAGCCTGTGGTGTCCCTGACATTTCTTGGCAGTGTATTGAACAGTCTGGGGCTGTTGTGGGTAAGGCTGGAGGCAAGGAGGGTTTTTATCCTCTCTGGTGTCCTGGAGGAGAGGCTTTGTCTTACATATGAGCGCCCATAACGCTCACTTTCACGTGCCCTCAGTAAGTCAGGGGTAGGGTCAGGCACCTGCCTCTCCAAGATTTTCCAGGTGCATATTATTCTATATCTCTCTCTTCTTCTCTGTTGAGAGTAGAGTCTCAGCTTTTGCAGGCGCTGCCAATAGTTGAACTCCCTCATTCCTTTAACCCTGGATAGGTACGCTTCTCGGACACTACTGTAAGGGTATACTCGGTTGCGCGCGACCCAGACGCAAAAAAAATTCTTGAGAAATATGTTTTTGCAGTAACCTCCTCTTTTTTTTTGCCAAAAAAAAATTCAATGTATGCTTAAAACTACGGTAAAGATAAATACTACTCATCTGCAGAAAAACTATTAATTATAAATACTTTAAAAAATTAAATAAAGAAAAGACCTTACAAAAATTCATAAAAGAAAAAATTATACATAAATACACAAATCCTTTTAGGAATTGATTCTTGAATGTTTAGGACACATCTTGGTGTATTTTGGATGAAGTCAGACCCACGGAGGTGAAGATCTGAAATGAGAAAAAAAGGGTAACTTTTATTGGCCAAAAATATTTGTCCAAATTTCATGATTTTTTTTGGGTACCCAAATGAAATAGGAAGTGGCTATTTTTTTTAGGGAATAAACATATGTTATCCTAAAAAAGAAATATGTAAAAAAATCTTCATTATTTTGTAAATTACATTTATATCAGGGGCCATATCTAAAGGTAATTTTTTGAGTACTTAGAAATTTCGTAAAAAAATACATATATTTAGTATATAATATGATATTTATGCTGGTAAAAACATACCAAAATATCACAAATTCTTTAGGGAACAAGAATATATATAGATAGGGCAACTTACGCTTCGGATATGTCCAGAAAATGGCCGCCAACCACACTGACTCAGACTCCCTAATCTGCCACCTGAAATGTAGGAAGGGTATGTCAATTTCAAGGTGTTATTTACTAATCTAATTATTCTTGGATACGCATAAAAATTGTATGGTGGGTTGCTGGTTGATTGTCGATTATTTTACGACTATAAAATTAGAATTCTGACCCAAAAAATTTTTTTAAAGGGAAATAAAATCGAAAAAAAAAATTGAAAAACAATATATTTTAGCTAAAAAAATTTGATGATATTCAATCAAAAAAGAAGTAAACAAAATTTTCCGACAAATAAAGATCTAAATGAATCATTACTCTGTGATAGTTCCTTAGTACGTAGTAATTTTGAGAGAAATGGGAAAAACGAAAAAATGGCAATCACAGGAAAATCGAACACATACCTATATATACGCCATATCTGGCTAAAAAAAAAAGATAGGCATGGGTAGCCAGATCATCTAGAAACACTTTCCAACACTATAAAAATATAAGTTTTGAGACACTACTTGCCAATTCCTTACTGTAACATGACTAAGCAAAAAAATGCAAAACAAATAAAAAGGGGCACTCGCAGAAAAATGACCAACATTCTAATATACGGCATCTCAGATAAAAAAAAACATGCGCGTGTTAGCCCAACCATCAAGGCATACTTTTTAACAAATAAACATGAAAAAAAATCAATAATATATGGCAATTCCTTACTACGTAGTAAATGTTTACAAATATTGAAAAAAAACAGAAATTGGCAACCGCAGGAAAATACCCCATATACCAATATCTACGGCGTATCTGACAAAAACAAAGTCACGCATGGGTAGCCAGATCATCTAGACACACTTTCCAACACTAAAAAAGCAAAAGTTTTGCGACACTATTTGGCAATTTTTTACGGAAAAATTACTTGGCCAAAAAATGAAAAAAACTGAAAAGGGGCACTCGCGGTAAAATGGTCCTCGTGGTGATGAACGACATTTCAACTAAAAAAAAAATCATGCACATGGTAGTCAAACCATCCACCAAGACTTTCCACAACTGATAACCTATACAAGTTGCACCATTCTAAGACAATTTCATAATACGTAATAACTTTGATAATTATGCAACTTACCCTAGAAGGGTAAAATCGGTCGCGCTCGACCTCGACGCGTCTCAGAAACCTGGGAAGGAGTACAGCTACAGCGATGCACATCTGGACACTACTAGAGCGTGTAGGCAAGTTACCAACTGCAGGTCGATCACCCACAAATTCAGTCACGGGGGTGAGTCACGTGAGAAAAACATCTTTTGTTTTGACGCTCGGGGTCGCGAACGACCCACCAGGGTTAATTGATCTTGTGAAACTACTCTGGACTGACTCTAGCTCCTGTATGTCCCCCTGTTTATGGGGAGACCACAGCTGGCTGCAGTAGTCAAGGATTGGCTGTATGAGGGTCTTCCACAGTGTCAGCATGACCTCCTGCTCCCTTGAATGGAAGGTACGCAGAACCCAGCCAACCATGCGCCTGGCTCTAGTGGCGGTGTCCTTGATGTGCTGCTGGAAGGTGGCATCATTGTCCATGAGAACGCCAAGGCACTTGACTGCATTGCTTGGTGGGATTGGCTGCTGTGTTTTTGTCAGTAACTCGGTGGAGTGGATGAGTTCAGTATTGGGCCCCAGTTTCATTATTTCAAATCTATCCTCATTGAATTAGTTAGTTAGTTTAGGAATAACTAATAAGAGAGGTTGTGCTGTATGTGCATGATCAGAGTGTTCTTATATGTTTGCTGTAATGTGATGGATGTTTGTTGGTTTGTAACGACTAATTGCATTATATTTAATGTGAGAAACTACCAGCAGATTGTATATCCTTTATATCAAGATGTGATTATTATTGCAACAAAAAATTATTTGTAATTTATGACAATTGATAGTGTGTTAAAGGTGCTTTGAATCATTATAAAATTAACATACACACTGTTTAAAAAATATCAAATGCATAAAAAATTATATTAGTTAATTAACTAAAACACCCTCCCTATTGTTTTTGAATTAGAGGCTGACATTCAACAATTTTAAGTGGCCTAAAAACAGTGACAGATAGGGATGGCCATTCCATACTATAATAACTAACACGAGGAGATCACCCCCATAGAACCTAATACTGTTAACACACCTATTGCCATATAAGGTAAACGAGTCAGTTGGCGTATTTACGTGAATCCGTTTCACTCCACAGCAACCAAAATACGATTCCAACTTGGTCGCTCGATCTGGGAATCTTCACAGGGGGACCACATATCTCCTAAATTATTCACAGCATGGATAGAAGTTTTTTAAAATTTAGATTAGGAAAATGTAGGAATTAATATAATTAATGAAATACCTTAAAAAATTGAAATTTGTAGATGACATAGTTGTGTTTAAGTGAATCATGGGAGGAATTGCAAAAGATGATAGATGTTTTGAATAAAGCCTATAATTAGGACTAAGAAGGAATGTGTAAAATTAAAATAATGTTCAATGAAAATGCAGAGATCACAAATACAGGTTATGGACGAAACTCTAGAGATTGTTAATGAATATATGTAATTAGGTCAGACAGTAAGTGTTTCACCAAGGCAAGAGACCAAAATTGAAATGTATGGACTAGCACAGAAAGGCCTTAACCTTCTAACGACCAAATATCCCAAGCGGGATTTTTAAACCCACTACTTTGAGGTATTCGGGGTAAACAAGTTTATGCTTATATGAAATTGACTCTTTGGCAACTCGTAGCTACACTCCTCAGCTCTTTGAATCAGCTAATCAAAAGCCGTCTGCCCATCTCATCAAGACTGTAGGGCCGCGGATCCCTCTAATTGTCGGCATCCTTTCATCTATAAGTTGATAATAAATATAATGTAATATTAAAAAGATAATTAAATTGACTTCAAATGTATGAAAAAGGTATAGAAAGAACAAAGGAGTTCGGACATTCCCAATTTCGAATCCACTTCTTCATTGTCGTGGTAAGTTTTCCAATATCATCCAAAGGTTGATCCAGAAGTTGCATTGGCTAGAATTCTTAAATGGGAACAATGAGTGACAATCTTGTGATAGGAGAAAGAGAGGAAGGATGGAAGATGCTCGCAGAGATAATGATGTGTCCATGGAGGGAAGAGACTTGGAAGTCTCTTCAACCTTTCAAAGATATGGTACAAGGAATTAACACTATCGCTAACTTGTCTACGGATTGAGTACTAGTTTGTCGTAACTGATGACATAAAACTTATAATCTAAATCTTATATAATATTTTTCCTAATATTCCATAACATAACATATTTTTAATAAGATATAATGGAATAATAACATTTATTCAATTGATCAATTATATTTAAGAATATTAGTCCATATCTATAAGAATATTAGTCCATATCTATAAGAATATTAGTCCATATCTATAAGAATATTAGTCCATATCTATAAGAATATTAGTCCATATCTATACTCATTTCTCGAAGCAAAGTTTCTCCAAAGTCAATCAATAGAATTTCGTCTGTTTTTTTTTCGTGGAGATTCAGAGTTTCAAAACTATACGTTTTTGAAAACTATTTTATATGCAATCAGAAACATAATATCTATTTTGGTTAATTTATATTAAGGAAAGTTAGCAAGAGAACGTAGGCCTTTATTCACAGCCCTAACAAAGCCACCAAAGATAAGAGCTTCTCAACATGACACAGAAATTAACACCAATAAACATATTAGGAAATTAAAACATTAATTTGATTATTACTTTTCTCTCTATTAATGAAATCGTAGACTAAATAGACTCATGGATTATTATACCCTGAGAATTGAGACTTGGATTTCAGTGCAGACTCACATGATGATTCAGCTGTTATTCATTGAGCTTTTGAATATGTAGTGTAGTAGATGAATAATGACAATAAAATGTACTAATAGTAATTACAACATTAATGTTTTCAAAAACCTCTAAGTTGTGAAACAAAAGTTTCGTTAACCTGCAGAGCATAACTTTATTTAAATATAGCTTGGAGGAACAAGGACATATTAAGATATAATTATCAATATTGACTGTTATTCTCAAAACAAAACCAAAATGATTTCATATAACATATCTAATAAATTGTATAATACATATTTATAACATATAACAAAACAATACTGGACAATCTAAGAGGCAAGCAAGCTGCTGACGTTTTAGACTCGGGATCGACGACAACTCTCATTGCCTGGACCAACAGATGTATCGGCTACGTTCATGGCACAGAGTAAAATCCGGACGTCGGACGTCGGATGCCGTCCGGAAGAATAGAAAATCGCTTTTATCACCGGGAAAGACGCGAAAATACACATCATTTTTGGCACAGTGTAAAATCCGACGTCGGATGCCGTCCGGGAGAATAGAAAACCCCTTGTATCACCGGTAAAGGCACCATAATACACCACTTTTTTGACACTGGTAATTTTCACTGATACTTTCTGTTATTTCCTGAATAAATGTTTGAAAAATATTGATTTATTTTCATTTTATTGAGAATAATCTCAATCGGACGTCAACATTACACTATGTACTAAGTGATATTCTCAATAACATGAAAATAAACCTATATTTCTTCGAACATTTATTCAGAAAATAACAAAAAGTATCAGTGAACATTACCAGTCACGAAAAAGAGGTGTATTTTCGCGTCTTTCCCGGTGATACAAGCGATTTTCTATTCTCCCGGATGGCATCCGACTTCCGGATTTTACACTGTGCCATCTTTTTTTTTTTTTTTTTTTTTTTTTTTTTTTTTTGTGACTGGTAATGTTCACTGATACCTTCTGTTATTTTCTGAATAAATGTTCGAAAAATATTGGTTTATTTTCATGTTACTGAGAATAATCTCAATCGGACGTCAACATTACACTATTTAACTGCCCGCTATTTTACCCTGTTAGGATAAAAGCCGGACGTCGCCAATCAGCAGTCACAGATAAGAATTTACCCGGCTGCAAAGTAACATAAGGAGAAAGGGCCTACCACTCCCTTTACTCTGCATCTAGTTGCCAATAGGTATAGTATGATCCACTAACCAATTAAAATTAATGTAAAGGTAAATGTAAAAAGTTTTATCACAGACACAAAAAATTTCTAGAAATTTACAACAATGATATCCTAATTGCACTTGTCTCGACCTAACAAACAACATGTTAGAATAGATTATTTTAAAAGTTACATGAGACTACAAGTAGAAATACAACAAAAGCAGTTTTACATAGGCTATAGTATAATGTTGACGTCCGATTGAGATTATTCTCAATAACATGAAAATAAACCAATATTTTTCGAACATTTATTCAGAAAATAACAGAAAGTATCAGTGAACATTACCAGTCACAAAAACAGAGGTGTATTTTCGTGTCTTTCCTGGTGATACAAGCAATTTTCTATTCTCCCGGACGGCATCCGACGTCCGGATTTTACACTGTGCCCCTCATCTGGTTAACAGCTTTCAGTGAGAAATGAAAAAAAAAATCAATAAATGTGGTTCTCAGTGATATTTCTTGAACAATTTAAATAGATGTACCTTGAAAAAGAACTAAACATATTTCAACTAATGTCATTTTTTTTTTTTTACAAACATTTTGTTTCAAATTATATTTTCTTATAATCAACTTTTACATAGATATATTCAGTAGATTAAAACCCATTTAGCTGTACATCTGACTTGCCCATCTCCCTACGGACTGTCCAGGACAAGAGCCCGTGTCATGCTACAGGCTGGCAATCTTCATGAACAAACCATGTCCATCTCATGAATCAAAATGGTTGAAGGATTGAAAATAACTATGGCATTTTGTCCCTCAATTTGCTAGAAAAGCATGAAAAGAATGGTATTAGGCTAACGAAATAATTCTATATATCCTCAAAACAAAATATTGAAGACTAATTATTATTTGTATAAAATATAGCAAACAAATCTAAATTACATTTCATAGTAATATTTTTATTTTTTACATATCTTTTTTTTCGTTTTCTATATTAGTCATCAGTATTAGTTATTTACTCCCATTTCTGTGTATTTGTTGATGTTACACTTCCTACCTCGACCATCCTAGGTCTAAGGTCAATTTTGCAAAGGAAGGGTAAAGGACTCCTTCCTATCGAAGTTAAATACGATTGAATAGGAATGAGTCACCAGGTTCCCGATATAAAATAATTGGCAAATAAACATGATGGTTACAATTTTCGGATCACCTGAAGATTGGGGACCCCAACACATGCCTAGGTCGTTTATCTTCAGGTAAAAAACTTAGGGTCGTTTTTCTTCAGGTGAGGAATTTAAATTTAATAACAGGATTAACAAGCTAACTATTCATTTTATAAGTTAATTGTTATTAGTGTAACGACATGAATAGACTAAGTAATGAAAGTGCCAACAAACTAATCTATAAGTTACCAAATAGATATTTTTTCACATTGACGGTACTTGAAAAAAAAATTTATTTTTCTCTAATGGCTAAGAGATAAAATGTTTTTACTCTTCAACATAAAACCAAGTAGTAAAGAATCCCTCATGGACCGTGCATTTTATGAACAAGTTGCGCAGCCACTTTTAATGATGATCCTCTTCCTGCTTTCAACTGGTTAAAGACCAAGAATCTTTTGAGGAGAGAAAGTAAGTTTAGTCAGTGCCAAAATTCAATGAACTGAACTTAACTGTCTTCTATCCAAGATGATTATGTGTGGAAATGCCAATTTAAAGGGAGCACTAAATTGAAAAGCAAAGTTTCTATGCGTAAGGACTCATTCTTCGCTAAATCTAAACTTCCACTGCAGAAGTGTGTTCAGACTATTTATTACTGGTGTAACGAAATGAGTGAGACTACAGTGACTAATTTTCTAAACATTTCAGAAAAAGACATGATACTTTGGCTTGAAGTATTTCAAGGCAACCCCGTTAGTCTTGGTGATAATGACATAATTGTGCAAATTGACGAGTCTCGCTTTTCACGCAAAAATAAATATCACAGAGGACGTGCAACGAATGGGCCAATATGGGTAATGGGAATGGTTGATAATAGCATTAAGCCGGGTGTTGGATATATGGAGATAGTTGAAACACGTGATGCTGCAACTCTACTTCCAATCATAGAAAAAAATGATGAATGGAAAGCTTATTAAAGTATTCAAATCACTCCCGTAACTTTATTGATTCAGAAACAGGAGTACACACAGGCCATCGAAAATTATAGAACAAGTGTAAATCAAGGATTAAGACAATGCGTGGATGCAAGAGAGAATTTTTAAATTCATATTTACAGTTATTTGTGGTTTGAAAGGCATTTTAATGGTAGGTTTGATTATTTTAGTACTGAAATTACAAGACAATATGCTTTTAATTGAATATGGATTGTTTGTATAATTTTGTTCTTTTTAACAAATGTTTAATAAAGTAGTTTTTAATTAATATATATATTTCTCCCTCTTTTCTTTAGTATTATAAGCCAAAATGGATCACCTGAAGATTGGAGACATCAATAAGCTGGGGTCGCATATTCAGGTGAAGAAAATCAGGGTCTCTCTTCTTCAGGGGAGTGTAGTTGGGGTCCTTTATCTTCAGGAGAACTATTTAGGGTCGCTTATCTGCAGGTGATCCAGGAATCTGAGGTAAATTCAATTTAGAAATCATCACCCCTGAACACTTGCACTGCTACAAGTGCCAACGATATGGCCACCATAAAGCCAGTTGCAAAGCCTTACATTCTGTGTGTGGCATCTGTGCAAAGAGGAACAGTACTAACATCTGCCTGAACAAATTAAAAAATAAAGAAGAAACAGAAGCAAAATTCCCTGCCTCTTCCAAAAAGCATCATGCCTGGAATAAAAGATGCCCCTCCCACCTAACAATGATTGCTAGCAGGAAAACACAGCCCAAACGGCTAGGTCCCTCGAAGGCATCTAAACCAGCAAACCTCCCTTCAGGAAAAAACGACTCAACCAAAGGAAGTCCCTTAGACCCTCCTACGCCGCCGCAGAACTCTTTACGATAATGGTCATTGTAAAAAATATGTAGGCTACACTTAGCTAATCTTAATTTTATTCATATTGTACAATACAGTTTTAAAGTAATATATTGTTTATTATAAACCTTGGCTACGTGTGTGTTAGGTTGTCTAACAGTCAAGTCATCCAAACATAAACGAAGAACGCTAACTTCACAGTTGATCCTTACTTTTGTGATAGAGTAAGTGCATGCTGTATATTACAATAATATACAATAGAGTATAGGTTATCCATGCATGACATTATATGTAAATTCAAACTTGCTATTATTTTTTGCAATGCAGTGTATAAAGTCAGTTACTAAAGAGTACCTAAGAAAATATTTTAGCTGTTTTGTACCTTTTGAGTACTTACTAAATTTACTTAATTACTTAATCTACTTAATAACTTATCTAATTTAAGAAAGTCTTAAGTTTCCTTTTGAGAGCCTCAATAATAGTTAAAGATGGTTGCTACCCTCCAAGGGAAAGGCCCGTGCCAACAACAAGAGTTGGCTATAATACTCCAACAACAACAAGCTACAGGCTGCAAACGCAAGAGCTTGTGTCCAGCACAAGGCTGGGAAATCTTAAAGCAACCAAGCATTGGATGTACCTAGGGAGCTTGTTGCCATTTCTGATGTTGAATCCACACTGCTACACATTAACTAATTTTCAAAGATATACAATGATGAAGTTGAAATACTTTTGTAAGGGCAGAGAGACAAGCGTCACCAAGATCAACTGATGGAGCGGAATACATATACATGTGAAACCACGGTGTGGCATAAGGAGAATTCAAATAAATAAACAATTTTATGATTTTTTGGACGACGAAGGGAGCGGTGTCCTTACAAATACTCCCCCCCCCCCAAGACATCGGGCGGCGTAGAGGGCTGATGATCAAACTTCATATCTTTTCGGGCGTCGGAGGGTTCCTCTTGTTCTTGAACGGAGGGGTGCTTCGGCGGTCGGCGTAAGGATCTCTTCCTCTTGTCGTCGTTCGATGATTTTTCTTACGTTGGGTACCTTGTTTTGAGGTGGCACCCTGGATCTGCCAGGTCCAGCGGAGGCAGCATCGCTTCTTTCGAGAAACGCTGGTTTCACGCGGTCTGTTGAGACCCAGTCCTCTTGGCCGTGGACGTCGAGAAGGAAAGCTTTCGTTGTCTTCCTAATTACCCGGTAGGGGCCTTGATAAGGTCTAGTTAGTAGTTGTCCAAGAGCGTCGACACGGACAAAAACGTACCAGCAGTCATCCAGGTTCTTTGGCTTGAAGTGCTTGTTTCTGTCCTGGTAAGTTTTGAGACATGGCCTGAACTTCCTGGCGATGTCCCCTAGGTGATCCAGCTGCGTGTCGTCGGTTGATGAGGGAAAGAATTCGCCAGGAACTGCGAGCGCCTCCCCGTAAACCTTTTCGGCGGGCGAAGGTTCGCCGTCTGCACGAGGGGCGGTGCGAAGGCCGAGGAATACCCAAGGAAGGCGTGTTTTCCAGTCCCCGTCGGTGCAGCTCGCAATCAGGGATGCCTTGAGGGCGCGATGAGTTCTTTCGACCATGCCGTTTGCCGCGGGGTTGTATGCCGTGGTGCTGTGGAGTGTTGTCCCCATCAGGTTCGCCAACGCGAGCCATATTTCTGTCGTGATGTCGTCAGGAACGCCAAACCTGCTCACCCAGCTTGACAGGAGGGCTTTGGCGCATGCTTGAGTTGTAGCTTCGGTCATTGGCGATGCCTCTAGCCACCTCGTGGAACGATCGATGATCGTAAGCAAGTAGCGAGCAGATCCAGAAGGAGGCAACGGTCCCACGACGTCGATGTTTATGTGACCGAAACGTCTTTTTGGCTGGGGGAAATCGCCTACCCCCGATTCGGTTTGACAGCTGACCTTGCTTGATTGGCAGTTGATGCATGACTTCGCCCATTACCGGGCGTCCTTTTTGATCCCTGGCCAGACGAACTTTTCGGACAGAAGGCGAGCGGTTGTACGTCCTGAGGAGTGTGAAAGTCCATGGATGATATCGAATATTTTTCTTCTGCAGGAGGCTGGTATCCAGGGACGTGGGCGGCCGGTGCTGGTGTCGCAAAGAATCGTTACTCCTGCTGGTCCGAGTGGAATCCCACTTATCTTGAGCGCGGATGGCCCTGTCAGGGGATCCTGTGCTTCTCGGTCGGTGCGATGTTCGGTTGCGAGATTGGCGTAGTCGATTCCCAGGTGGATTGCGTCGATTTCAATCCTTGAAAGGGCGTCCGCGACAGGGTTTTTCTTTCCTGGGATGTAAGGTATGATGCATTCGAATTCGGCGATTGTCGCGAGATGACGTTGTTGTCGGGAGGACCATGCGTCTGTCGATTTCGTGAAGGCGTGTACGAGGGGTTGATGGTCCGTTGCGATCGTGAAGGGAGTGCCTTCCAAGAAGTGCCTGAAGTGGCGGACGGCGAGGTAGACGGCGAGGAGTTCCCTATCAAAGGTGCTGTATCTTGTTTCGGCGGGTTTCAATTTCTTGCTGAAGAATGCCAGCGGTCGAGGAGAACCATCGATGAGTTGTTCTAGCACAGCCCCACAGGCGACGTTGTTGGTGTCGGTCGTTAGTCGCAGGGGCGCGTTGTCGTCAAAGTAAGCCAGGGTGGTGGCGTTTGCGAGGGCATCCTTCGTTCGGGCAAATGCCTGTTGCTGGGGCAGACCCCACTCGAGTTTTTTCGCTTTTCCTTTCAGGACATTGTCGGGGGTGACAGGGTCTGTGCGATGTAGGGGATGAAACGCCTGTAATAATTGACCATCCCCAGGAACTCCTAGAGTTGGCGGATGGTCGTAGGTATCGGGAACTTCCTGATGGCGTCGACCTTGGTTGTCATGGGTTTTACCCCGCACGAGGATACGCGCTGACCAAGGAAATCCAGTCTTTCTGCGCCGAACGTGCACTTGTTTAAATGTACGACCAGGCCGTTTTCCTGTAGGCGTTTGAGGACGGCGCGGACGTGCCTCCGGTGTTCTTCCTTGGTTTTCGAGAATATCAGGATGTCGTCGACGTAGCAGACGCAGAAGGGTAGGTCACCCAGAATGCTGTCCATTAATCGTTGGAAGGTCGCCCCTGCGTTGCGTAGACCGAAGGTTGAGTATGCGAAGGTGTAGGATCCAAACGGCGTTACAATAGCAGTTTTCGGGATGTCTTCCGGAAATACGGTGACCTGGAAGTAAGAATTGAGGAGGTCCATTTTGGTAAAATACTTCGCGCCATGCAACGCGTTCATTAAATCCTGCATGTTAGGCAGCGGGTAATGATCGGGCGTCGTGATGAGGTTGAGGCGCCTGTAGTCGCCGCAAGGTCTCCAGGACTCGTCCGGCTTTTTTACCATGTGGAGGGGCGATGCCCAGGGGCTCTATGCTTTCTTACAGATACCCATGCGTTCCATATCCTCAAAGGCGCGTTTGGCATCCTTCAGTTTCTGGGGCGGGAGGCGGCGGAATTCGGCGTGAGTAGGGGGTCCTGTCGTTGTGATGTGGTGGTAGATCCCGTGCTTGGACGGGGAACTTGGCGAGTATCTGAGCTCGGACTTGAAAACCTCAGGAAATTCTTGTAGGAGGTCGGCGTAGGGGTGCGTCGTTACGGCGGATATGGACATTGCTGCAGGGCCGTATTCTAGGGCGCGTGACTGGCAGGTTTCCATGTCGATGAGACGTTTGTTAGCGACGTCGACGAGGAGTCCGTGGTGGGCGAGGAAATCCGCACCGAGGAGGGGGCGATTGACGCCAGCAATGGCGAAGGGCCAAGAATATGAACAGCCCATGATGGATATCTTGAAAGTCCTAGTCCCATAGCACCGTATGGGAGATCCGTTCCCACTTGGACGGTGGGAACGTTGACTGCATTGCGCCGGTGTCTACCATGAGTCTACGATTGGAAATGGTATCGAGGATATAGAAACCGTTCCTGTTGTGGTTACCTGCGGCTGCGATGGTGGCAGGTGGATTCTTCTGGTGTCGTCTTCTAGGGAAACTGCATGGTTCCCTACATTTCTTGGCGTCGCTGCCGAATTGTTGATGGTAGAAGCACCATGCTGGGTTAGTCCTAGGGTTCGGTCGTGTTGGTTACGGCGGTTTCTTTCTTGACAAAACGTTGATTTCGTCGTCCTCAGGGGTCGTTGCTGAGCAGTCTATGGAAGAGCAGCTGCTGAAGGAGGAGAACGAAGGCGGTGCTGATGATGATGCTCCGAGGCTAGATGATTTGGAGGCCTCGTGGAGCTTCTGAGCCTTCGACAGGAGTTCGTTCATCGGAAGCGTGTCGGCGTCTGTCAATTGGGCCCTAACGTCCTTTGGTAGGCGTCGAAGGAAGATCTCGCGAGATAAGCTAATCTCACGTCGTCGCCCATTGCTGTCTGTTTCGGGGAGCATAAGCAGGCCGGTTAATTCGTCCCATGCCTCGACAGGAGAGGTGTCGCCCATGGGCTTGCTGGCGAGGTCCAGGACTTTGTGTGCCCATGCTGAGACGGAGAGGGAGTAGATACTGATGAGTTTCGTTCTCAGGTCATCGTATGAAACTTGGCCGGCATGAGCGTCGAGCCATGGGGAAATTTTGTCGAATATCTCATCAGGTATGGAGGTGAGGACAATGTCAGCCTTGGCGCAGGAGTCGCTGAGTCTAGCGACACGGAAGAGTACGTTTGCTCTCAGGAACCAGGAAGCAGTGTTGTGTTGAGAAAAGAGCGGCAGTTTGACTTTGGGCGTGAAGGCGAGGCCGTTGGTTGCGAAGGGCGTGTTGCCTCCTGCATTGTGGCTAGACGACGAGTCGGCGAAGAGGTGGGAAGTTGATATGTCAGTTAAGCTCATCTTACTGCCTTACATGCACCGAAGTGTGGGAGAACCAAAGGCAGGCTCACACCTAAGGTAACGGAGTATAAAGAAGGCAGCACGGCCGTAATAAGTCCGTTAATGACAAAGCCAAAACCGCTGACGCTACTTCAACTCCGGGGTCACCAGTTGTAAGGGCAGAGAGACAAGAGTCACCAAGATCAACTGATGGAGCGGAATACATATACATGTGAAACCACGGTGTGGCAAAAGGAGAATTCAAATAAATAAACAATTTGTTGATTTTCTGGACGACGGAGGGAGTGGTGTCCTTACATTTTCAATAAGTCCAGTTGGGAAGAAAGACTCTGAAGGGAATCCAATTTATCATATTATACACTTTCAGCGGGAAATTCACTACGTTTTGTGATGCCATAAAATATCAAAACACTGCCAAGTAATTTTTCATTAGACTCTATTCTTTCATTGAACTCCAAATAGCAGTTTAATAACTATATCATATATTGAATATGATTATACAAGGATTACTGGCCACTTTATGCATTTAAAATAATTTTGATGAAAAATTCAGAATATTTTGCATTCCTGTTTCTTTCTCAAGTATTTAGATATATCAAAGTGATTGAATTTTTTGATGAACACTAGAAGATTTACGGGCTGTCTTACGACAAGAGCCCGTGTCATGCTATATGCATGGCAATCTACATGATGATGATGACTAGAAGATTCATCAGTTCTCACTCAGCTCCCACTGATAGATAGCCTGCTGCTGCTGCTCCCTGCTGCCTTCCTGCTGACTGCTGCCTCGTCCTGCTGCTGCCTGCTCCCTCTTCTCTTAGCTGACATTCTCAGCTGCCTGAAGAGATCGCCGCCTCCGCCGCCGCAGATTTTGCCGATTTTTCGCCGAATTCGTCGCTGATTTTCGCTGTTTTTTCGACGATTTTGCCGCTGCTGTTTGCTGTATTGACAAGGGCCTTGCCCCTGAATAGGCTGTAAATCAGCCCCCCGCTATAAGGAAATCTATACTGACTATCTAGACTAAGCTTTGCCTCTCTCTACATAACCTTCCTTTACTAATAGATCCTCCTGTGGAAAATCTGCTAGCCGATGTGGTCTTAAAACTCCAGTTGAAGCAGGGCCCAAGAGTCAAAAATTCCCACTCTCGCCGTCTGTGGCAAGTGGCACAGGGTTGATAGGCTTGGCACCTATAAGCCAAGTTGATAGACTATAGGTAATAGATTAGATCCTTGCTAACTGGCAAAATAAGCCAGTTTTCAAATAGACTTAGGATTTAGCTCAAATAAAAATTGTAGGATTTCACTGAGTTTATTCTTATTCCCAAACATCCCTACCTGCAGGAATAGACTGCTGGGCCGTCTTAGTGCTTTAATGCAGGAAAGGAGGCTCCCCAACAGCTATTTTTGCAGGATAGTACATAGCTAAAAAGAGTTAGTTCCAGCACTGCTCTAATAATAGGATAGTTTAGAATCCCCCCAATAATAACAATTCTTTACAGATTCTTTTATCTCGTACTTCTACCTACCACTATAACTTTGTCTGGGGCCCTAGGGCTTAAAGGGTTGGACAACCCCACCAGGCACACTGTCTGTCTTTTCGATCTTCGATCAACTCCTCACCTTCCTACCCCTAAAGGACTTATCCTGGAGACCTGTAGATGAGCTCCTAGAGATTGAATTAGAAGCCATGGCATCTGGCGAAGTTGAGATGTACGCGGACCTGACCCCCTGCCTGACCGACCCGATGAACCGGAAACGAAACACCCTGGACACTGACTCCGACGAGCAAGGAAGCCAACCCTGGACTGAGGTCAACAGGAAGAAGAAACTTCCAAGAAGAAACAATCCAAGATTTGACTCCATGCCTATGGTTTGAGTCCGGCCTTGCTTAAGGGACTCAAGGGCCATAACAAAACAAATAACAATGGTAAAGGTTGCCATTCAGCAATGATACAAGGAATACTGACAAAATTATGTATTTACAATAGCATTTAAATAAAAATTAATAAAAGAAAGGGGAGCACAACAGTTACTTGTAATTATAATTTATGCCACGAGGAGCTTCGGATGGAGTTTGGTGGGCCGTGGATGAAACCCCAGCACAGCAATCAACATTCCCTGGAGGGGGAAATAAATTGAAATATTAACAGCACACTTACTCCTACCGGCTGGGAACACGATGAGGTCGTGTGGTTGAAACCTTTAAGCAAATTAAATGAAAAGTGCAAAGCCTAGGGATTTAAATGTTACCCATGGGAATCAAAACTGTCACAGGGTGAATTAATTAAAACTAGGACTAAACAGCACACGTGGTCTGGGTATAGGGGATAGGATACAAGGTTCAGTGGGTATGATTTTCTTTAGAGGATAAGGAAAAATGGGATGTGATAAGGAAGGGATGGGAGGTTGGGTAAGGATATTGAGAATCTCAAAATCAGACACCTTACCTTTAGTAAAAAGGACTCTGGTTTCCTTCCCTTATGGAGGATATGTAGACAGAGGTCCTGCCTCCCTGATGTCTTGAGGGTGAAAAGAGCTGGTGTTTCCCTCAAGGAGGTTGAGTGAAGAAGAGATGTTATCCTCATGGAGGCTGAGTCACGAAGAAGGATCCCCAGTTTTCCCTGGGTAGATCAACCCCAATTGACCCCCAATTGGTGGGGTAGGGGGGATTGGCCTGACCGCTGTCCTATTGGTCAGGCTTGATCACGTGTCCCCACATCCTTCACAGCTCGCTTCCCTCCTTCTCCTGGGACCTCGATGTTGTCACGTGACTCGTAGAAGATAGCTGAAATTGAGATCTCAGGGGGAGTAGACTGGCATAGGATGGTTGGAGGGGGGTGAGACTCTGGGTAGGGTCCCAAAACTCGTGGCATTTCGACTCATGCTTGCTGGCGGGGTCTTTTCTTATTTGAAAAAAGGTGGCGTAATGACCGCCATTACTAACACTACTGAACAAGGAAACCCTACTGTTAAGAACAGCAACCAGCCAGCTCGGGAAAATAAAATATACTTTTTCAGAGTCCTGGCTGGAAACTCTTCCGAGGCTTTCAGGGCTATTGCAGCCTTTGAACTAAAGCATAAAATCATCCAAATGGTTGCCAAACCTAACAAGCAAGGCCAGTGGACCTTATCCACCAGGGATACAAGAGCCCTGATAACTCTAAGGAGCACCTCTGATATTAAGCTGCAAGAGCTCAAAGAAGGAGAGAAGATCAAAAAAGCACTTGTGGTTGGCTACCCAACTGACATGATGGAAAGCCACTTGCCAAAACTGCCCAACATTACTGCGGCAGACAGAATGAAAAACAAGGCAGGCTTTCTTACCAAAGCCATCCTTGTAACCTTCAAAGGACCACATCCAAAGAGAGTTGACTTAGGTATCTTTGGAAGCTTCAGGGTCAACAAATACTACCCTGATCCCCTCAGATGCTATAACTGTCAGAGGTTTGGACATCACAAGGACCAATGCTAGGCAAAAGTCCCAACCTGCGCAGTCTGCACCCTAAAGCACCCTACACAGGAGTGCATTGATAAAAATGCTGTAGGTATACCAACAGTCAGTAAGTGCACAAACTGCAAGAAAGGTCACACAGCAATGGCCTGGGGATGCCCTGAAAGAGTGGCAAGGGTAATTGCTGCCCTCCCCAAAGAAAAAAGGGACCAATACAGAGGAAGAGCGGCCCCCAGACCTCTACCTAGGAGGAGGTTCTACACACAGGAAGAGCTAAGAATGCACTCCAGAGCCAGAACTACATCCAGAGCCAGATCTACATCCAGAGCTCAAAAACCTACAACTCAAGGGCCAAAACCAGTGCCCCGAACCATTTTCATTAAGACCGTGGTCTTAAGAACAACTCTCACAAATCTAGTCACACAGGCAGTGACTGGGAAACTCAATGCAGAAGATATTGCAGCTAGCATTTAACAAGTCCTGATAGACTTCGCCTCCAAGACAAAGTCCTCCCAACCCCCCTCTCATGCTATCCAGGTGATCACCTCTCACTCTTCACCAACCCCACCTACCATTCCATCACCTCAATCACCAGTACCTTCCACATCCACAGCACCAGATCCCACGCCTATCATCCCACTCATCCCATCTACCACCCCTTCATCCACTCTCACCCCATCCACCTCATCCACTTCATCCTCTGAGGTCAAGGCAATTGCCTTTGCCACCAGGGATCCAAGACAGTACTCTTCAACATACAACCAGGTGTAAGAGTTCTTAATTGGAACTCAGCCGGAGTAAAACCGAAAATGTCCTCCCTGATTGCAGTATGCAAAACTGAGGATATAGATGTAATCCTGCTACAAGAAACCAACTTAACAGCAGGAAGGAAAATCAAAATACCAGGCTGCAATGCCTACACAACACCTCAGATAGGCTCAGACAGAGGCCTAGCCACACTAGTTAAGACAAGTATACTAACAACAAGGTTACACATCCCTATCCCTTACGGTATCAATATAGAGACACTAGCAGTAACAATAACACTACTGAATAAAAAAATTGACATATACAACATATACAGGAAAATAAACAGGGAGGACACAGGAGAGCTACAGCTGACACAACTCTTTGCTCACGCAGAAAGAACACCATCAATTATTTGTGGGGATTCTAATGCACACAACCCTATCTTATCATCCCCACCAGGAACAAACCCCTCAGGAGAACATATAGCCTTCGCCCTAGTGGAATTTGAAGGAATCACCCTCCTAAACACAGGGCATCCAACACATGTAAGAGGAGACAGACTGGATCTGATCTTTGTCACAACAGCAATAAGACACCTAACCAAGTGGCAAGTACACTCAACCCTGATTAGTGATCACTTTGCCACAGTAACAGAATTGGAGATGCAACAATTACCTCCTATTCCACCACCTCCGCCAAGATGGAATCAGGACCTAGCAGACTGGGTCTGTTTTCGACTGGCCATAGAGGAATGGGCAGTTAGCTACATTCCCCCAGAGGACATAGACCAGCTAGAAAAAGACCTGGTTGAGGCTTTTCACAATGCAGCCAATAGAGCTATGCCACTAAAAGCAATAGGAGGGAACTACACATACAAGGACTCCTGATACTACTGCCCAGAAGTCAGAAGGCTTAAACCAGACTAAACAGAGTAACAAAAATATACAGAAGAAGATCCACAGTAGAAAACAGAGAGCTACTACAAACAGTCAAAACTGAAACCAATCTAAGAATCCATGAAATCAGAATTGAAAAAGGGATAGATTGGTGTTCAAGCCTGTCAGGGTACACTACTCTAACTGTGCTTTGGAAATGGCTTCACAGAGTAGCCGGAAAAAAAGGAAGACTCCACTTGCCATACACCCACACCCACAAGAGGAGGCTGAAAGAATTGCAACATCCTTTGCAAGAAGGACACTGTCAACCAATCTTTCCCCTGAAACCAGAATGCAACAAGAGCAACTGGCGCCAACCAGGTGGGAAGAGATCAACACAGCCTGCCTACAGCAGGAGGACACAGACACCCCATACACTGTTGAGAAACTACGAGCAGTACAAAAAACAGGGAAGGATACTGCACCTGGAGCTGACAAGATCACCTATACAATGATCAAACACATGGGTCCAGCAGGAGAAACTGCATTCCTAAGGTTGTTAAATAAAACTCACCTTGAGCACACAAGGCCTCAAGCCTGGAGACAGCAAGATACGCAACCAATCCCAAAGCCAAAGGATCCAGGAAATCCTAGGCCAATAGCCTTAGTATCCTCTATGGAAAAAACAGGAGAAAAAATGGTCCTAAACAGGATGAAATACAAAATTGGCCCCCTGAACAAGCAGCTATATGCATATCAGGAGGGAATTGGTACTTCTGAATGCATCACAGACGTATTAAGCTGCATAAACCAAAACAAGGCAACAATAGTCTTCATAGACTTTGAAAAAGCCTTCGAGCTAGCAAGCCAGGTAGCAATGCTGCAATCAGTAGTTAAAAAAGGAGTCAAAGGACACCTACTAGCATGGACTAAAAACTATGAGCTAGGAAGGCAAGCCAGAGTCAAATTTCAAGGAGTGATTTCCACCTATCATGAATTGGAAAATGGCACGCCGCGAGGAGGAATTCTCAGCCCCCCCCCCCTATTCAACATCCTCATGGAAAATATAGCCACACTCCAGCTACCTGGAAGAGTAGACATATTTATCTATGCAGATGATGTATGTGTAATAGCTCGAGGGCCAGTCAGGACAATAAAAATGCAAAGAGCACTCAATACCATCAGCCACAAATCCAATGAGCTTGGACTAAAAATAAACATTGACAAAACAAGAGCAATGTCAATCAAAGCCCCAAACCCCCTACGACCACTCACAATAGGAATGGAGCCCCTAGAATGGGTGGACATATACACATACCTGGGAGTAATAATAGACAAACAGCTCACTTTCAAGGATGAGATAAAATATCTCAAGGAAAGAACAAATGCTAGAAATACAGGAATGAGGTATATTTGCAGTCTCAATGATGGAGCAAATGAGCATGTCCAAAAGAAATATTATCTAGCCTGTTCCAGATCGCTAGTGGAATATGCCTTCCCAACACTCATAGGGGTAACGGATTTACAAGAAAGCACAATAGAAGTGATTCAAAACAATGCCATGAGGCTCATGTTAGGTGCCCCAATATGGACAAGACTTTGCAACCTAAGGTTGGAAACTGGACTACCAACCCTTGAGGACAGAATTGCACTAAGAAATGCAAGTATAGTTGCAAAGATGTTCCTATCAGACAGAGACTCAATTACCAAAAAGAGAGTAAGAGAGGAACTATCAAAACATCCTGAAGTGCAAACCCCAAGTTCTTATGGCAAAGACCATAGCAACAACATTAAGAGACTTGGCCTAACAGAAATTATCCTACAGCTAAACCCTGACACATCACAGGAAATACTACACATTCCACCATGGAAAAAGCAAGTTGCTACTAAATTCAACTATACCAAGCTCCCAAGGGCAAAAGAAAACTGCACAATAGAGGAACTTAGGGATGCAGCAGAAGCAGCCTTACACTCTGTAGAGACAATAGGGGCAAAGATCTACTATACAGATGGTACAGTAGATCCTGGAACCCAAACAGCAGGAGCTGCAGTTCACTCCTGCAATTTCACAGCTTGCTGGAGAACATCTAATAATGTCTCCACCCGGCAGACAGAGCTTGTTGCAATACAACAACCACTAAAATACTTTATTGAAAATGAGGAGGGACCAGTAATCATTCATACTGATTCACAATCTTCAATGCAAGCCCTACAACAGGACAAAAACAAAGAAAATAAGTCCCTGATAGCTGATGTCAAAACCCTCTATCAGCATAATGAAAGGAACAGACTAGTAACACTAAACTGGATCCCCAGTCATATCGGGATACCAGGGAATGAAAAGGCTGATAAGCTAGCCAAAGGCACCAGATACGTTCATAATGTACAGGAGCCCATACAGCCTGCACTGCAACAAATCAAAAGCAAAATAAAGACACAGCTCAAGGACAACCTAATTAAGGAACTACACATGAGGATAGAGAATCGCTCTCCCTTTGCCACATGGTACAAATGGGCCATGGAGCTAGAACCTCCACCCATAGACATATATACCCCAAGGAAACAGGCTGTATGTATACACAGACTCCGGCTGGGATACAAAGCAAACTGGGAAATCATAGATGACATCCAGAGACCGTGTGGGCACTGTGATGTCACACCACAACACGCCCTCATGCACTATTTACTAGAATGCAGAGAAACAACACAGCTAAGGGGTGATCTACTAGTAGATACCAACTCACCACAGGCCGGGAAAGTAGCGGCAACACTGGCAAAGGCAATTGTCGAAGGAATAGACACATACTCGCAGTTGCTTTCAATACTACCTCCACCAAGGTAAAGACCTCATCTTATCATTACCCCATCTCATCCCCCCATTGTAAGGCCCTATTCACATCATCCTCTGTACCTTCTAAACTAATCTACCACTAAAATCTCTCCGCAGGGACCTTAAAGGAGTAAAGGGTTGGATAACCCCACCTGCATCCTTTATTCTACCATTCAAAGGCCTTACATCCCCAACTTTCAAACTACTACTATCCGAGAAATGATGGCCCTCTACCACTACCACCATCATCCTTACCCTGTCCAAAACTTTCACTACCACTAAAAACCTTTCAAATTTCAACTAATCTAATCCTTACAATTCTACAGGTTACTTACGGGCCAACCAAGGGAAAGGCCCGTGCCAACAACAAGAGTTGGCTATAATACCCCAACAACAACAACTAGAAGGTTATAATATTAATATAATACCAATTCTCTAATATCACATGAGGGTCTGCCATTCTCTTTTATTCTTCTCCTGTACTTCTCTTTCTCCCTGTTTCCTTAATCTTTCCCATTCCGAGTACCTACCTTTGAGCTATAAACTGGATTGTATCCAGGGGTACTCTTCCTTTCCCCATATTCCCCACTTCCCTATTGTTATTATTATTAAAATATTGAAAAAGTTCTCTAATATAAGCAAAATAATAATACCTATACCCTAATATCACAAGAGGGTCTGCCCCTCTCTTTTATTCTTCTCCTGTGCTTCTCTTTCTCCCCGTTTCCTTGATCTTTCCCGTCCCGAGTACCTGCCTTTGCGCTGTGAGCTGGATTGTATCCAGGGGTACTCTTCCTTTCCCCATCTTCCCCACTTCCCTATTCTTATTATTATTGGTTATAAGCATAATATTGAAATTATCCTTATCCTTCATTAATGTTGAAATTCTGTTATTAATACTTATTTACTTTCTTTTTGTGGAGTTCAGAAATAGGTTCTGCTCCTAAATATATTAATTATCCCATCACTATCATTTCAATGATGTTATTGCCAAAATGTAATGTAACTTTTATTTGAACAAAATTGTACCATTTGTACCGCAAAGACGTTTAAGTTGTACCTCAATTTATACCGTTCTATTCCCTTTAGTATCAATTTTGAATATTTTTATTTTTCAATTTTATATTGTTTTTGATTACATATGTTTTGATTACAGCAGTTATTGCAATCATCACTTTTGTATTCACGACCAGTTCCTACCATTTGCCCAATATTGCAAATTCTAGTTATTGGGATCTAAAGTGTTGTTGTAAAATTACCATTGCCCAAAATGTAACATAAACAAGTTTTGCTTAATCAAGAACATAAGGAAAAAATATTAAAGTGGTAACATGTTTTCCTAGCACTCGCATAGCAGCAGATCGATCCCAGCTCGGGACCGTCAGTTTCAGCTGTTTACTGGGGAGGCCACTGCTGTGGTAAGCACCACAGTGGGGATTGGCCTTGCCAGGCTGATGTTTTGGTGAGCATCTGTTTTAATGGAACTGGAACCAGACACTGTTCAACCTTTATTAGCACTATCTAAGTAGGGGAAAAATATTTAAGTTATATGATTTTATGAGCTACCTCTCTCCTTGTGCATCTTTAAATTCTGATGTTGTTTAGTCATTCAAATAGATTTTTTACCACTCATGACATGGTACCTGTGAAGGGCTATTTGAATCTGTTAGCTCTATACCAATCACACACTATGTTTATCCTTTTTTTCTTGTCTTTTGTAATAAATTTAAGTTAAGAAAATTCTCTAGTTAGAGATTTCTTGCTTGAGGGTACACTCGGGCACAATATTCTATCTGGTTTCCTTTCGTCTTGTTATTTTCCAGTTTTTATAGTTTATTTGTGAAAGATTTATTTTAAAGTTATTATTGTTTTTAAACTTCTCTTGTAGTTTTAACTTATTTTCCTACCTCACTGGAGCCTTTTTGGCTTATAGCATCCTGCTTTTCCAACAAGGGTTGCGGCTTAGCAAATAATAATAACAGAAGGTTCTGAGCAATGAGACAAGACAAATGAGGATATTATACATTTACATCAAGTTTCTAACCTTGAACTAAACCTTGAATAAATTTTAGGGAATTTCCGGCTTTTCAAAGCATAAAGGTAAATACATCATTTACTGCATCCTATATTGTGCAATGATTCAGGTATAAGGTAATGGAACAATCCTAATCAATTCAGATTGGATTTATTTCCCACAGTTGCACTGTCAGAGTCAAGTCCAATGAGAAGAGGAAATATTTTGTTAAATCTAACTAATCACTTCATAACCTGAAATGATAATTCAATATAGAAATAAAGTCATCTGACCTTCAAATGAATAAATGAGAGACGCTTCCACATTCATATCTTGCAACATTTGCTTTTGTTCCCCAAAGGATGTTTTCTACAAGACTACGTTTAAAGTTACTCTCGGATCATTCGTGGATATTCACTGACCAAAAAAAAAAAATGTCTTTGAATGTGATCATCTCTAAATTCATGTAACTTGAAAGGACCTTATGACCTGGATAAAGCCTAACTTTTTCTTTGTACGCATGATGGAGTATTTGATCACCCTCTCTTTTAAATTCCTTAATAATGTTAGTAAAATAATAAGGTTCTATAAATATAGCCTAAGAAATGTAAGTACATAGTATAAATTAGATATGCCGGTGCTGAAACAATTGTCTGTGGCTTTATGTTAGGGAATTGTTGAAATTATTTATATTCATTTAATCGTTATGGGCTATGACAAAGAGGACTCTCCCATCCTTTTTAGTAATTTTGAGCAATCAGCTGAACAAACAAGGTACAAGGAATAAGAAATATAACTAACAATGAATTATTAGGGGATGTCTGCTGGAGTTTAGATTTTAATTTCCCTATGTCTTGCCTTAAAACAACCAAAAGTACATTAAATGTGTAAGCAATGACTGCGGTACACACACAAAAAAAAAAATGTACCGCAAGAAAAAATGTACCGATTTTGGCCATTTCCCTAAAAGGAGGAAATAGTGCAGGCCACTTCAAATGGTACTATTTTAGTTGGTAACACTGCTTTTTGATCCTTGCTTTTTAAACCCTTTGATAAGAAGCAAATATGCTTGTTAATTTGTTTTTCACAAATTGATTAACTGACAGATCTTATGGTAAACAACATCATCAGTTACAGAGTTAGCTTTTGATAATAAATAAGAGATGAATGATTGATCAGAATACATCTAGGCAGGAGGGAACTCCACAAAGTCTCTCTCTTATGATAGCCATTGTACAGTAATTCTAATTCTACGCATCTGATATTTTGACAGTTATTCATTAATGCATTGGTGGTAAAAGGCTGACAATATAAAGGCTGACTTCAACAGATTTGTCGAGCAAAACCTTATCAAAGACAATATTGAAATCAATAATGTTTTCATGTAAATAATTCTCAAAGTAATCAAAGTAGGATTAATTTGTGGTGTATTGTACTTACTTCTCTTGAAGTCATTATAGGACTCTTACCAGTCTAACTACAATGACTCTCTTTCAGTCTTCTAATTCACTTCAATGACTTTGATTCTCTCCATGACAGGGCTGTTGCCATTGCTAGGCTATATTCACACAACCCGTTTTCTTTCTGACAGGCAGGCCATAATTTTTGCGGTCCCAAGCTTTCTTACCTGTATTTAAATGCTACTGTTCACACGATCCGTCAGGTTGACGGATCTTCAGTCGTCCGAGAAACCCCTGCCTGTTTGACAGTGGTTAGCCAATTGAACCAACGGGTGGATGATGGTTCGTCTGAACGAGGACTCACATCTTACCTGTTCGTTTCATGGCCTGCAACCCTGAATTTTCCTTAGAGATTCATAGAGTGTATAATTAGTTCATTCAACTTCATTGTTGTCGCCATGGGAGAGAAGTTGATTGAATTTGTGCGAGGGTATGAGGAGTTGTTTGATTTGATAAAATAATTTCTTTGTGGAGTAACAGAATTTGTTTTCAGGGATGAGTAAGGATAACTTTTAGTTTTAATTAGGTTTCATCTCTATTATGAATCATTTAACTTAATGAAATTCTTTCATCGTTCGCATTTTTTACCATAAGCAAGTCTTTCCTTAGGAGCTATGGCTTCTAGCAAATTTGTGTTCTTCATGGCTAGGTCCATTTTGGTCTTTTGTAGCAAACTGATAAACTTTGCTTTTGACATCCTAAAATATTGTGAAAATTTTACTTCATTATCTGTTAGTTCTTTATACAGTGTCCAGAACTCTCCCTGCCTCCTTTTCTTTTTATGACAAATGTACCAATATCCTTTTCCTTTTTCGTTGGAATCTCTCTTCCTCCTCCTCTTTTAGTAAAAGAAAATGAAAACCGCGCACTGGTAAACAGATAGGAAACGTCTCGTGTGAATGTAATACATTTCAACACCTTTTAGTCACCAGCCTGCCTCTTGGAAAGAAAACGGGTCGTGTGAATCGGCTTTAATATAGACTCTGAATCTCCTTGAATAGGTTTCAGCCTTATGTCTGAGAGAGAGAGAGAGAGAGAGAGAGAGAGAGAGAGAGAGAGAGAGAGAGAGAGAGAGAGAGAGAGAGACTGAATTTGTGAAATGCTTCTAATTCTGGTTCTTTTCTTCTGATTTTACTGGCGGATTTAATCATCCATAACATTTCATGGTAGGGAAATTTTTCCTGATTGTACATTCAACATTTATATTTGATTTTAAATCAAAAATATTCTCAGGATACTAATGCATTTAAAATTGAATCTAAGAAATTATTAAGAATATATTGTATTCTTCTTTCTTTTCTTGTATTTAAATACATCAGTGTAATCAGGTCTTATCCTTCAAGTTGAGGGTCTGCCCCTCTCTTTTATTCTTCTTCTGTACATCTCTTTCTCCCTATTTCCTTAATCTTTCCCATCCTGAGGACTTGCCTTTGAGCTATAAAGTGGATTTTATCAAGGGGTACTCTTCCTTTCCCCATTTTCCCCACTTCCCTATCCTTATTATTATTATTATTATTATCATTATTATTATTATTATTATTATTATTATTATTATTATTATTATTATTATTATTATTATTATAAGCACTCTCTCATCTATGGGCCGACCAAGGGAATGGCCTGTGCCAACAAATACTGTTGGCTTTAATCCAAAACAGCAACAGCTTAAACA
The DNA here is from genome assembly GCF_036898095.1 of Palaemon carinicauda. NCBI lineage: Eukaryota > Metazoa > Arthropoda > Malacostraca > Decapoda > Palaemonidae > Palaemon > Palaemon carinicauda. The sequence continues at coordinate 128,556 of NW_027171700.1, forward strand.
CTTTACACTCTCTTTGTGAGATACAGATTAAGTTTTAATTCGTATTATTGCCATTATCACCTCACTAACATATCCCAATCATCATACCAGAGATGCTTGATAATCCTTGATTTATAAGCCTAGGTAAGAAGCAATAAACAGACAGAACAAATATGCTTGTTCCTCAGTTAAAATCATATCGACCGCCTTCTTCACAAATTGATAAACTGGAGTAGAATTGTAGGATAATGTTTGGATTTATCATAGTTACGGACTCAAAAAGGTTTTTTACTAAAAACAGATATTTGCTATAAAAAACGGTTTTCTTCGAAATTCAAACTTATTTTCATTGCAAATAAAAACCTAATTATCTAAGAAATATTAATAATGGGGTAAGTGTGCGTAACCTCAGCCTGTATCGCTTGCCAGTACATAGGAGCTTAAAGTTTTTCTTTTTCTGCAAACCAAGAGTGGAGCAAAAACCATTAGATTTCTAAAAAATATCCCAGTTCTTAGATGTTCTAACAGGTTTTCGGTTTATATGCTTTTGAAATGAAGGTCAAATTCAGTGAAAGAACATTATTTACTACAAGAAAAATTATTTTTTTAGTTAAAAAATGTTGTTCAATCTCTAACGATAATTTTGTCAAAATTTTTGGGTTATCGTAGTGTTGTCAGGTAAATGGCCACAGAGGAGAATGTAGAAAGTATAGGCCAAACCCTTTGCTGTGTTTGTAGGTAAAGGGAAGAAAAAAAGAGGGATCCGATGAAGTACTTTCTGGCCAGTGAAGCGATCCAATAACTCTCTACACGTAGTAATATCATGGTGAAAAATTATCAAATATTCTGACGACAGCATGATAAAAAAATTAATACTGCAAAGACTCTCTATAGTTAATTTTTTTATTAAGGTGCATATGCACCGACTTTCAATGGTGCCCCTTTAGCTCGGGAAAGTTTCCTAATACCTGATTGGTTGGAAGTATTTTGTCCAAATATCATCATTGTTTTCAAACAAAGTAGATTCCTCCGTCAGAACTATGTTTTGTCAAGAAATAATGTTTACAAATGAAGAGCTCAGGCTGGGACTTATATGGGAGCAACAATTGACACTTCAGAAGACTCTGGTTGAAACGATGACTGCAGAGTGTCCTCTGTCAATCTCATGGTTGAAGCACCTTTAGATGTATTTCTAGGCCTGGAAACTGGAAACCTGAACGTCTTTACGCTATCGTCAAATCTATTATTTATAGTCATGTGAGTGTGAGGGAGATCTGGAATATCATAACAATAATAATCTCTTTTTGTGTGACTGGGTCATAATGAGATGGCAGATTGAGAGAGGGTTTCATCTCCTCCTCCTACGATGTACGTTAGGGATTAGATATCGATGATCTATATCCGCCATTTGCATACAGGTGGCGGAGCATTCAGAGGGCTTGCTTGCACCAAAACATACGGTGCATTCATTTCAGCATTTATATGAGGTAGTGTACGTTGGGGTTGTTTATGGGTGTGCAGACACAGCACTTGGTTGGCACTAGGTCAATAAGACATATAGCACTGATATATGTTTAGATGCTTTATTAGAGGAAAGAGATGCTATTTCTTTCTTGGGAGTCCCCAACCCTGTAAAATACTAAGGAAGCTTACTGACATTCTATGTAAAGTTAATTTCTCAACTTCACTTTTGAAGAAACCTACTTGTACGGCCCCCTTAGGTCATAGGAAGAATTTGTTTCTGAGAAGCTTTAAAAGGTAAATAGTATGGGGAGACTAAATTTGGTCACTTGTTGATTGACAAACTGTATGCTTCAGCATGGGCATGGGGTGTGGAGACAAATTTTTGTTACCAGCAAATGAGAAGCCTCTGGGACCAGTGATAAATCTCCTTGGTCCTCTATATCTGCAATAATCAACTGCTTACAACTGAAAACACTTGGAGGAGATTGAGAACAAGCAAATTTTTCGAACCTGGAGATATAAAGAATAATTCTCCTGAGACATCATACTCATTTTGTGAAGCAGCAGATACTATAGTATCATGGCTAGAAAAAGAATGCATCAGCTTTCTTCTATTGGGTAGGAAGCTATAAGCGGGAACAATACCACTTAACCTGCTTCTTCTTTCTACGAGTGTTATACTTTGTTCCCACTGAGAAGACGACCACTCCTTGCAACCATCATGAGGGAATTTCACATCGCACCGGATTAAGATCCATTCAGAGAATAAATGGATTAATGATTTCACACGCAAAGCACACAGAAAGTTAGCAATGGATAGACGGCCAGTGTCTTATTTTGAATAAATAATTCTCAAAACTATATAATTTGAGTACTGTCAATGCGTTATTTCTATTTTATATATTTTCATTATCAATATAAAAGTTGTGTTTGTTGAGAGACAAATTTATTTGAAAAAAAACCATAAAAATGGATTATTAGAAATTGATATATTCCTTTTTTCATGAGATATTAAGGACTTATCATACCTCTCATTTTACACGAGACAAGACGCTTCTGGTCCTCTGAAGGAGCTAGGCTCGGTACACAACCTGGCGAGGAGGAGCTACTACAAGAGAAAGAAGAGCTTTTACTCCCATACGAGGAGCAGTTGTTACTCCCACAGGAGGAGGAGGAACTGTTACTCCCATAGGAGGAGGAGGTCCCATGAAAATAAGATTTAAGAACTTGTCGCACGAAGATTAGAAGGTTGTCAAAGGCGTCTAGAGACTCCAGCCTTCTTCTTTCACGCCTGACTCACTGTCATGTTCTTTTTGAGGGATGTTGTGGACCAATCCCTCTGACTTCATGAGCTACTACTTCACCTGGTTCTTCCAATCACCGGGCGGAAGAGGAGGACACACGTAGTTCTCCAAATCTTTTCTCAAAGCCAGAAGTCTGACATTCTGGGAGTTGTTCCTGTGTTAGATTTCCTTATGGAATATGATTTTTCATATGTAATTACTTGTGTTTCAAACGTCTTTACAAGTTGAAAAAATACAGTTTCAGAGAAATATCACCGTTAAGACCATTGAAATCACACCAACTTCCTAGAGGGAAATGGAGAAAGAGCAATATCCTATGAAAATCCAGATCTGCAAAGACTGGATGGGGATAACTACTTAAAAGCAGATATTAAAATGCATAAGATAATAAAAGCAGTGAAAGTATTTAAAAACATAACACCAGGTAAAAGTGGCATAAACAACCTAATCTATCAAATTTACTAATGGTAGCATGGAGGAGATTCCAAGAAATATTAAACCTTGAACTCTCAATGGGATATCCCCCAAAACTAAACAAAGAAGGAATTGTTACTTCCCTCAAACCAGGGAAACACTCAAAACTGCCAGCAAATAGGAGACTAATCCCCTTGCTGGAAGTACCAGGATAAGTGTTTGAAATAAACATAAACAGAAGACTATGGAGATTCTTAGAAAACAAAAAAAAAAATTTACAAACATCAACACGGTTTCAGAAGAGGAAGATGCACTAAAACTGCTCTCATGGCTATTTACGAAACAATAGCCAATGACCAACGAAATAAAAAACACCAGTGCAATATTATCTGCAGAGGTATCTCAAAGGCATTTGACAAAGTATGGCATGAGGGCCTCATATATAAAACACTCCAATTGGAACTACTAATAATGGAAAAAACTACTCTCAAGGTACATCAGAGACAGAAGTCACAATATGTAGCAGAGATGGGAAACTGTGTGAAACAGTAGATATAAAATAATGGGTGCCAGGGGGGGGGGGGGAGTTGCATACTATCCCCAACACTTTTAATCATGTATAGAGATACCCCAGAATATCCCATAACAATGCCTATGCAGAGGACATAACAAGTAATATTGCATCCTACAAATTCCAAAAGATTGTTTTAAAATAAAAACAGAAAGAGAGATCGAAAGAAAAAATGATTACGAAATCAAGTGGAAAATAAACATAAATATCAACAAATTCCAACTCTTATAGTATAAAAAATAAACCAGCATCAATAACAATAAACAACAACACAGGGATGGACAATCTTACATGTAAGCAAGCAAGTAAACAGCATAAGTATTCTATTTAACAACGAAGATAAAATCATTGGTCTCCCTATCAAAAGAACAGGCATAAGCTGCCATATCAGATAAAAACTCCAACCGGCAAAACAGAAAATGATCATGAAAACATTTCAAATTATAGGATAAAAAAAAATAAGAATAAACCTATACAAAAGCCTGAAATCAGTAATCCTTACCTCAGAATTACTACAAGTCTCTCCTCCGTTGATATTGGTCTCCTGTAATTGGTATCAAATTTTGATATTTGAGACATAATGCCCTGGTGAATTAGGTCAAAGGTTTTCGGCGACATCCGACAATAGTAAAAAAAACTTGTCTGGATGCTGTCGTAGCTTATGAAAGAGTGTTGCATATTCTCCACCCTTTCCTCATTCTAAATTTATGTCATGAGTCCAGATTTTCCTGGTCTTAAACACTTCTAATTTTGTTGACAGCAATGAGTCATAGAGCAAAAATTTGCACGCTCCCTCCATAATGACTGGTGGTGCTGAACTGTCCGTCTTGTAACCGTCGCTCGTTGTCTGGTTGGGCCATACCCGCAAAAAACGGACATGCTTATACACGCACAAGGCTGCTTAGCTGTGTTGGACGCACGCGACGGATTTGGTGGGGCCTTACCCTAAAGTAGACATGCATCTAGGTTCCAACAGTTTGAAGCCATCTGTAACTATCTCATGTCGACATGATTTGTTGGCTGCGCAATGCGTAGCAATTCTCTTAAGTATCTTGGACGACCGGTTCTAATGATATCATACCATTAAAAAATATTTTTCATTAAACTCTTACCTTCGTCAATTGTCCTGACTCCCGTTCGGAGGCTACCATTCAATTTAGGACAATCAACTTACTCCTGGCTAGCCTATCTAAAACAAACCAAACCTTGGCATAGGCTAATACTCTAAGCCTAGTCTTAAAGTTAAACTTACACTTGATGTGGAAAAGGACGGATCTTGGTTTGTGGTGAAGGTTGAGGGAAAGGCTGATTCCCGGGGTCTTTTTGTTTTTTACTTCTACAAGTGCTAGTACATGACAGGTACTCCAAACTGGTACCCTGTAATACAAAGTCTTCATTTAGGACACCGATCCTATGTCAAACAACATACAATTCGTAGCCTAGGCTACACTCTACTCTTACCTATCCTACTGGTTACGCTGCACAGTTAGCCTAGCAACTCAAGAATAAACACTTGCACAAATCTGGGAATAATATTGCACATCTTAACTTATGGTTGGTGGCACAATTCCAACCACATGCAAGCTCAGCATGAAGCAATTTCAATACTGGCAAAATAATCGTAACCTTACATGATAATTCTGTTATTGCATTTAAAATAAATAAATAACCACAATAGACAATATCAAATGTTGTAAGGACACCGATCCCTTCGTCGTCCAGAAAATCGACAAACTACTTATTTATTTCAATTCTCTCTTCGCCACACTGTGGTGTCCTATGTATATATATTCCGCTCTACCAGAGCTACATTTTGATATATGTATCGTTTCATGACATGTTTTTGTTAACCCATAATTCATATATCTGTAAGTGTAAGAAAACACATATATTTTGGCGGGCACTTCAATCTGACTTGGCGCCAATGTAATCCTACGTTTCCGTCCGCACCTTGTTATGTATTTCCGTGCGCATTCAAATAAAGTATCAGTTGATCTTGGTGACGCTTGTCTCACTGTCCTTACAACTGGTGACCCCGGAGTTGAAAGTAGCATCAGCGGTTTTGGCTTTGCCATTAACGGACTTATTACGGCCGTGCTATCTTCTACATACTCCGTTACCTTAGGCAAGAACCTGCCTTTGGTTCTCTCACACTTCGGTGAACGTAAGGCAGTAGGATGAGCTTAACCGACATATCCACCTTTCACCTCTTCGCCGACTCGTCGTCTGGCCACGATGTAGGAAGCAACACGCCCATCGCACCCAACGGCCTCGCCTCCACTCCCAAAGTCAAACTGCCGCCCTTTTCTCAACACAACACCGCTTCCTGGTTCCTGAGAGCGGACGTACTCTTCCGCGTCGCTAGACTCAGCGACTCCTGCGCCAAGGCTGACATCGTTCTCACCTCCATACCTGAAGAAGTATTCGACAAGATTTCCCCATGGCTCGACGCCCAGGCCGGCCAAGTTTCATACGACGACCTGAGAACGAAACTCATCGGTATCTACTCCCTCTCCGTCTCAGCAAGGGCACAGAAAGTACTGGACCTCGCCGGCAAGCCCATGGGTGACACCTCTCCTGTCGAGGCGTGGGACGAGCTAACCGGCCTGCTCATGCTCCCCGAAACAGACAGCAACGGCCGACGACGTGAGATTAGCTTATCTCGCGAGATCTTTCTTCGACGCCTACCACAGGACGTACAGGCCCAATTGACAGACGCCGACACGCTCCCGATGAACGAACTCCTGTCGAAGGCTCAGAAGCTCCACGAGGCCTCCAAAGCATCTCGCCTCGGAGCATCATCGTCAACACCGCCTCCGTTCTCCTCCTTCAGCAGCTGCTCTTCCATAGACTCCTCGGCAATGGCCCTCGAGGACGACGAGATCAACATTCTATCAAGAAAGAAACCACCGCAACCGACGCGACCAAACCCTAAGCCTAACCCAGCATGGTGCTTCTACCACCAACAGTTCGGCAGTGACGCCAAGAAATGTAGAGCACCATGCAGTTTCCCTAGAAGACGACGCCAGAAGCATCCACCTGCCACCATCGCGGCCGCAGTTAACCATAACAAGATTGGTTTCTGTATCCTCGATACCATTTCCAACCGTAGACTCATGGTGGACACCGGCGCAATGCAGTCAACGTTCCCTCCTTCGAAGTCCGACCTAGACCGTGGTCCCGACAAAAACGCTCCCTCACTCATCGCCGCCAACGGATCTCCCATACGGTGCTATGGAATCAAGACCCTCAAGATATCTATCATGGGCCATTCGTATTCTTGGCCCTTCGCTATCGCTGACGTCAATCGCCCCCTCCTCGGTGCGGATTTCCTCGCCCACCATGGACTCCTCGTCGATGTCGCTAATAGACGTCTCATCGACATGGGGACCTGCCAGTCTCGCGCCCTAGAACATGGCCCTTCAACAATGTCCGTATCCGCCGTAACAACGCACCCCTACGCCGACCTCCTACGAGAGTTTACCGAGGTTTTCAAGCCCGAGCTCCGACACTCGCCAGGTTCCCCGTCCAAGCATGGCATCTACCACCACATCACAACGACAGGACCTCCCACTCGCGCCAAATTCCGCCGCCTCCCACCTCAGAAACTGAAGGATGCCAAACGCGCCTTCGAGGACATGGAACGCATGGGTATCTGTAAGAAAGCATCGAGCCCCTGGGCATCACCCCTGCACATGGTTAAAAAGCCGGACGGGTCCTGGAGACCTTGCGACGACTACTGGCGCCTCAACCTCATCACAACGCCCGATCACTACCCACTGCCCAACATGCAGGACCTAACGAACGCGTTGCACGGCGCAAGGTTTTTTACCAAGATGGACCTTCTCAAGTCTTACTTCCAGGTCCCCGTATTCCCGGAAGATATCCCGAAAACTGCCATTGTAACGCCGTTCGGATCCTACACCTTCGCATACTCAACCTTTGGTCTACGCAACGCCGGGACAACCTTCCAACGACTTATGGATAGCATTCTAGGTGACCTACCTTTCTGCGTCTGCTACGTCGACGACATCCTGATATTCTCGAAAACCAAGGAGGAACACCGGGGACACGTCCGCACCGTCCTAAAGCGCCTACAAGAGAACGGCCTAGTCGTACGCTTCGACAAATGTACGTTCGGTGCGGAGGGAGTGGATTTCCTTGGTCACCGTGTATCCTCGCGCTGGGTAAAACCCATGACAACCAAAGTCGACGCCATCAGGAAGTTCCCAATACCTACGACCATTCGCCAACTTCAGGAGTTCTTGGGAATGGTCAATTACTACAGGCGCTTCATCCCCAACATCGCACAAACCCTGTCACCACTCGACGACGTCCTGAAAGGAAAAGCAAAAAAACTCGAGTGGGGCTTGCCCCAGCAACAGGCATTCGCTCGGACGAAGGATGCCCTTGTGAATGCCACCACCCTGGCTCATTTCGACGACAACGCGCCCCTGCGACTAACGACCGACGCCAGCAACGTCGCCTGCGGGGCTGTGCTTGAGCAACTCGTCGATGGTTCTCCTCGACCGCTGGCATTCTTCAGCAAGAAATTGAAACCCGCCGAACAAGATACAGAACCTTCGATAGGGAACTCCTCGCCGTCTACCTCGCCGTCCGCCACTTCAGGCACATCTTGGAGGGTACCCCCTTCACGATTGCAACGGATCATCAACCCCTCGTCCACGCCTTCACGAAATCAACGGACGCATGGTCATCCCGACAACAACGTCATCTCGCATCAATCGCCGAATTCGGGTGCACCATACGTTACGTCCCAGGAAAGAAAAACCCAGTCGCGGACGCCCTTTCAAGGATTGAAATTGACGCGATCCACCTGGGAATCGACTACGCCAATCTCGCAACCGAACAACGCACCGACCGAGAAGCACAGGTTCACCTGACGGAGCCATCCGCGCTCAAGATAAGTGCGGTTCCCCTCGGACCAGCAGGAGTAACTATTCTTTGCGACACCAGCACGGGCCGCCCTCGTCCCTGGGTACCAGCCTCCTGCAGAAGGAAAATATTCGATATCATCCACGGACTTTCGCACCCCTCAGGACGCACCACCGCTCGCCTTCTGTCTGAAAAGTTTGTCTGGCCAGGGATAAAAAAGGACGCCCGGGAATGGGCGAGGTCATGCATCAACTGCCAGTCAAGCAAGGTCAGCCGTCACACCGAATCGGGGGTGGGCGATTTTCCCCAGCCAAAAAGACGTTTCGGACATATACACATCGACGTCGTGGGACCATTGCCCCCTTCTGGATCCGCTCGCTACCTACTTACGATCATCGATCGCTCCACGAGGTGGTTGGAGGCATCACCGATGACCGAAGCTACGACTCAAGCATGTGCCGAAGCCCTCCTGTCAAGCTGGGTGAGCAGGTTTAGCGTTCCTGACGACATCACGACTGACAGAGGCCCCGCTTTCCTCTCAGAAATATGGCTGGCTTTGGCGAACCTGATGGGGACGACGCTCCACAGCACCATGGCATACAACCCCGCGGCAAACGGCATGGTCGAACGAACGCACCGCGCCCTCAAGGGGTCCCTGATGGCGAGCTGCACCGACGGGGACTGGAAATCACGACTTCCTTGGGTACTCCTCGGCCTTCGCACCGCCCCTTGCGCAGACGGCGAACCTCCGCCCTCCGAAAAAGTTTACGGGGAAGCGCTCGCAGTTCCTGGTGAATATTTTCCCTCATCAACCGACGACTCGCAGCTGGATCACCTAAGGGATATCGCCTGGAAGTTCAGGCCGTGTCTCAAAACTTACCAGGACGGAACCAAGCACTTCAAGCCAAAAAGCCTGGATGACTGCAAGTACGTTTTCGTCCGTGTCGACGCTCATCGACAACCTTTGACTAGACCTTATCGAGGTCCCTACCGGGTTATTAAAAAGACAACGAAAGCCTTCCTTCTCGACATCCATGGCCAAGAGGACTGGGTCTCTATAGACCGCGTGAAACCAGCGTTTCTCGAAGGAAGCGACACCGCCTCCGCTGGACCTGGCAGACCCAGAGTTCCGCCACAAAACAAGCTGCCCAACGAAGGAAAAATCATCAAACGACGTCAAGAGGAAGAGATCCTTACACCGATCGCCAGCGCGCCCCTCCGTTCAAAAACAAGAGGAACCCTCCGACGCCCGAAGAGATACGAAGATTGATCATCAGCCCTCTACGCCGCCCGATGTCTTGGGGGGGAGTACTTGTAAGGACACCGATCCCTTCGTCGTCCAGAAAATCGACAAACTACTTATTTATTTCAATTCTCTCTTCGCCACACTGTGGTGTCCTATGTATATATATTCCGCTCTACCAGAGCTACATTTTGATATATGTATCGTTTCATGACATGTTTTTGTTAACCCATAATTCATATATTTGTAAGTGTAAGAAAACACATATTTTTTGGCGGGCACTTCAATCTGACTTGGCGCCAATGTAATCCTACGTTTCCGTCCGCACCTTGTTATGTATTTCCGTGCGCATTCAAATAAAGTATCAGTTGATCTTGGTGACGCTTGTCTCACTGTCCTTACAATGTTATCAAAACACATACATTATAACTAAGACACATGCATACCTTTTACAAGGGAGAAAATAAGAGTTTCACATACTAATAAGAGGAGCAGCACCGTTACCCCTCTACACTGATCGTTGTCGACTTGAAGAGTGCGCTCTGAACTTACCTCACACAGCTATGCCCGAGGCTCACACAACTACGCCTTTGTTTAGCTTGTGAGCTCAGTCAAAAACTCTCGACTGCAGACAACTACTCCTTTGTTACACCTCTCTACACCTCTGCATATGCGCACTCGATCCTATACCATCTCAACCAGGTTTGGCTATAAGACCAATTTGATGAGATGAGAACCAATTCGATTATAGGTCCAATAATCGTCAAGGGGATTACCATTCAGTTAAATGAACCATTTCTGCCATTACAATAACTTGGTGGGTTATTGTACATATTTCAAATTCAATTCTCACTTTAATAGGCAGCCAGTGTAAATTGATCAGTAATTTTTAACTTTAGCTAATAAATAAAAAGGTTTTGGCTAAAGGGACTTGAAATTTATATTTGATGCAAGTATTATATACGACTAAAATATATAAAGATATTGTGTATTTTGAATCATTAGCTAAAAATAGCAGAACATAGCTGGCTGTCCCCTTAAGAGAGAGATACAGACGAAAAAACACCACCTAACATAACTGGGCGTCCATGCCCTTCTTATATTCACTGCTTATTATTCATCACTATACTTACCTATAAGTTCCCAAATGCACAAATGATTCTGCTCTAGCTATATGCCTAAACTTGATGTAGTGTAATCAAATGCGTATGAAACAATTAAATATTATTTTAGATAATTAAAAGTAGATGAGATTGGTCAAGATTGTCTTTTCTTGAATCTGATAAAGATGAGCTAAAGTAGTGGTTGACTAAAGAAGATTGAAAGTTCAAGACTGATGATATAGAGTGCAGGTAATGTTCAGTAAATCATGCCACCAAGGAATGCAACTCATAGCAGATAAGATGTAGGCTATATATTACAGTGAGCTGAACAAAATATTTGACCATATAGTGAATAAAGATAATCTGGAATTGAAGAGATTAGCAGAAAAGACGACCATGGATACTAAGGATGTTATGAAATGTGTTTAAGGAAATATTGAGTCTATTGGTAACCAAATAATTCATTTTTCAATTTTAGCATTGTCTGAAACATGGCAAATGATTTTGACAAGCTTAAGATATCAGCTTAGGTAAACAAAATGTAATTATGAGACGTAAAATGCCACTTTCTCTAAAGAAGTGAATTGTTTAATGAAATGGCCCTACAAGTATTAGGCCTACCATGTGTATCAGAAACTTGGATTCTTACTAAAGCCTTAGAACACGAACTAGTTACAACTCAAAAAGCTATGGAAAGACTATTAATAGGAATAAGACTAAGAGACACTAAAAGAGCAACATGGATACTATGAGAACAAACTAAAGTACATAGTATTCAAACAACAAGATGAAGAAATGGACATGGAGAGGACATATAATGAGAATGACAAACAATAGATGGACATTAAGAATAACAGAAGGGGCCTTAGAGATAGCAAAAGAAGCAGGGGAAGGAAGAGAAGACGAACTAAGAGAATCTATTAACACAAGCTAGACCTAATGCTTTTTTACTCAGTTAATCTATTTGTGAAGGATGATATGATTTTAAGTGAGTAAGGAACAAGGTTTCAACTTTTAAGGTAATTACCTTAGTTTGAGGTAATTTGGGTTTTTCTAGCCTAAAATTTTAGGGAATAGGAAAAAGTATTAAGGTATTCTAAGTGAAAAAGCAGCAGCATTCAAGGTAATAGCCATATGACACATGCACGAGTTTCAGCCTCGGTAAGGTAGCACGTAAGTCCTTCTGGTACACGTTACTTAACCCTGGATAGGTACGCTCCTCGGACACCCCTTTAAGGGTATACTCGGACGCGAACAACCCCGACGCCAAAAAAAATTCTTGAAAAATCAGTTTTTGCAGTAACCTCCTTTTTTCTTTTGCCAAAAAAAAACTTCAATGAATGCTTAAAACAACTGTAAAGATAAATACTACTCATCTGCAGAAAAACTATTTATTATAAATATTTTAAAAAATTAAGTAGAAAAAAAAGACCTGACATAAAAATTTATAAAAAAAAGTTTATACATATATACACAAATCCTTTTAAGAATTGATTCTTGAATGTTTAGGACACATCTTGATGTATTTTGGATGAAGTCAGACCCATGGAGGTGAAGATCTGAAATGAGAAAAAAAGGGTAACTTTTTTTGGCCAAAAAAATTTGTCCAAATTTCATGAATTTTTTGGGGTACCCAAATGAAATAGGAAGTGGCTAATTTTTTTAGGGAATAAACATATGTTATCCTAAAATAGAAATATGTAAAAAAGTCTTCATTATTTTGTGAATTACATTTATATCAGGGGCCATATCTAAAGGTAATTTTTTGAGTACTTAGAAATTTCGTAAAAAAATACATATATTTAATATATAATATGATATTTATGCAGGTAAAAATATACTAAAATATCACAAATTCTATAGGGAACAAGAATATATATAGATAGGGCAACTTACGCTTCGGATATGTCCACAAAATGGCCGCCAACCACACTGACTCAGACTCCCTAATCTGCCACTTGAAATGTAGGAAGGGTATGTCAATTTCAAGGTGTTATTTACTAATCTAATTATTATTGGATATGCATAAAAATTGTATGGTGGGTTGCTGGATAATTGTCGATTATTTTACGACTATAAAATTAAAATTCTGACCCAAAAAAAATTTTTTGAAGGGAAATAAAATCGAAAAAAAAAATGTAAAACAATATAATATTTTAGCTAAAAAAATTTGATGATATTCAATCAAAAAAAAGTAAACAAAATTTTCCGACAAATAAACATCTAGAGGAATCATTACTCTGTGATAGTTCCTTAGTACGTAGTAATTTTGAAAGAATTGGGAAAAAACGAAAAAATGGCAATCACCGGAAAATCGAACACATACCTATATATACGCCATATCTGGCTAAAAAAAAGATAGGCATGGGTAGCCAGATCATCTAGAAACACTTTCCAACACTATAAAAATATAAGTTTTGCGACACTACTTGCCAATTCCTTACGGTAACATGACTAAGCAAAAAAATGCAAAACAAATAAAAAGGGGCACTCGCGGTAAAATGGCTAACATTCTAATATACGGCATTTCAGAAAAAAAAATTCAGCCACGTGCTAGGCAAACCATCAAGGCACATTTTCCGACAAATAAACATCTAAATGAATAATTACTCTGTGATAGTTCCTTAGCACATAGTAATTTTGAAAGAAATGGGAAAAAACGAAAAAATGGCAATCACAGGAAAATCGAACACATACCTATATATACGCCATATCTGGCTAAAAAAAGAAGATAGGCATGGGTAGCCAGATCATATAGAAACACTTTCCAACACTATAAAATTATAAGTTTTGCG
>NW_027171701.1:0-60000 GCF_036898095.1 Palaemon carinicauda
GCAAACACAGAGGAACTTCAAGAAAAGATTTTAGCATGTGAAGGAGACCTAGAAAGGAGAGGATTTGAGATAAACATTAGAAAGACAGAGCTAATAATTGAAACGGCTAAATCAGAACCAGAAAAATGTATTCAACTACTTGGGAACAATAATGCAAAGAGAAGGGAGACAGCAAACACAGAGGAACTTCAAGAAAAGATTTTAGCATGTGAAGGTGACCTAGAAAGGAAAGGATTTGGATAAACATTAAAGAGAGAGAGCTTATAATTGAAACTCCTAAAACAGAACCAGAACAATGAATTCAACTACTTGGGAACAATAATGCCAAGAGAAGGGAGACAGCAAACACAGAGGAACTTCAAGAAAAAATTTTAGCATGTGAAGGAGACCTAGAAAAGAGAGGATTAGAGATGAACATTAGAAAGACCAACCTAATAATTCAAACGGCTAAATCAGAACCAGAAAAATGTATTCAACTACTTGGGAAGAATAATGCAAAGAGAAGGGAGACAGCAAACACAGAGGAACTTCAAGAAAAGATTTTAGCATGTGAAGGTGACCTAGAAAGGAAAGGATTTGAGATAAACATTAAAGAGAGAGAACTTATAATTGAAACTCCTAAAACAGAACCAGAACAATGAATTCAACTACTTGGGAACAATAATGCCAAGAGAAGGGAGACAGCAAACACAGAGGAACTTCAAGAAAAAATTTTAGCATGTGAAGGAGACCTAGAAAGGAGAGGATTAGAGATGAACATTAGAAAGACCGAGCTAATAATTGAAACGGCTAAATCAGAACCAGAACAATGAATTCAACTACTTGGGAACAATAATGCCAAGAGAACGGAGACAGCAAACACAGAGGAACTTCAAGAAAAAATTTTAGCATGTGAAGGAGACCTAGAAAAGAAAGGATTTGAGATAAACATTAGAAAGACCGAGCTAATAATTGAAACTGCTAAATCTGAACCAAAACAATGAATTCAACTACTTGGGAACAATAATGCCTAGAGAAGGGAGACGGCAAACACAGAGGAACTTCATGAAATAGATTTTAGCATGTGAAGGAGACCTACATAGGAAAGGATTTGATATGAACATTAAAAAGACAGAGCTAATAATTGAAACTGCTAAATCAGAACCAGAACAATGAATTCAACTAATTGGGAACAATAATGCCAAAAGAAGGGAGACAGCAAACTCAGAGGAACTTCAAGAGAAGATTTTAGCATGTAAAGAAGACCTAGAAAGGAGAGGATTTGAGATAAAAATTAGAAAGACTGAGTTAATAATTGAAACTGCTAAATCAGAACCAGAACAATGAATTCAACTACTTAGGAACAATAATGACAAGAGAACGGAGACAGCAAACACAGAGGAATTTCAAGAAAAGATTATAGCATGTGAAGGACACCTAGAAAGAAAAGGATTTGAGATAAAAATTAAAAAGACAAAGATAATAAAATAAACTGCTAAATCTGAATCAAAACAATGAATTCAACTACTTGGGAAAAATAATGCCAAGAGAAGGGAGACAGCAAACACAGAGAACTTCAAGAAAAGATTTAAACATGTGAAGGAGACCTAGAAAGGAAAGGATTTGAGATAAACATTAGAAAGACAGACCTAATAATTGAAACTGCTAAATCAGAACCAAAAATTAATTCAACTACTAGGGAACAATAATGCCAAGAGAAGGGAGACAGCAAACACAGAGGAACTTCAAAAAAGATTTTAGCATGTGAAGGAGACCTAGATAGGAAAGGATTTGAGATAAACATTAAAATGACAGAGCTTATAATTGAAACTGCTAAATCAGAACCAGAACAATGAATTCAACTACTTGTGAACAATAATGCCAAGATAACGGACACAGCTAACACAGGAATTTCAAGAAAAGATTTTAGCATGTGAAGGAGACCTAGAAAGGAAAGGATTTGAGATAAACATTAAAAAGACAGAGCTAATAATTGAAACTGGTAAATCAGAACCAGAACAATGAATTCAACTACTTGGGAACAATAATGCCAAGAGAAGGGAGACAGCAAACACAGGGGAACTTTAAGAAAAGATTTTAGCATGTGAAGGAGACCTAGAGAAGAAAGATTTAAGATAAACATCAGAGAGACCGAGCTAATGATTGAAACTGCTAAATCAGAACCAGAACAATGAATTCAACTACTTGGGAACAATAATGCCAAGAGAAGGGAGACAGCAAACACAGAAGAACTTCAAGAAAAGTGAAGGAGACCTAGAAAGGAGAGGATTAGAGATGAACTTTAGAAAGACCGAGCTAATAATTGAAACTGCTAAATCAGAACCAGAACAATGAATTCAACTACTTAGGAACAATAATGCCAAGAGAACGGAGACAGCAAACACAGAGGAACTTCAAAAAAAGATTATAGCATGTGAAGGAGACCTAGAGAGGAAATGATTTGAGATAAACATTAAAAAGACAGAACTAATAGTTGAAACTGCTAAATCAGAACCAGAACAATGAATTCAACTACTTGCGAACAATAATGCCGAGAGATGGGACACAGACAACACAGAGGAACTTCAAGAAAAGATTATAGCATGTGAAGGAGACCTAGAGAGGAAATGATTTGAGATAAACATTAAAAAGACAGAACTAATAGTTGAAACTGCTAAATCAGAACCAGAACAATGAATTAACTACTTGGGAACAATAATGCCAAGAGAAGGGAGACAGCAAAAACAAAGGAACTTCAAGAAAAGATTTTAGCATGTGAAGGAGACCTAGAAAGGATAGGATTTGAGATAAACATTAAAAGACAGAGCTAATAATTGAAACTGCTAAATCAGAACCATAACAATGAATTCAACTACTTGGGAACAATAATGCCAAGAGAAGGGAGACAGCAAACACAGAGGAACTTCAAGAAAAGATTTTAGCATGTGAAGGAGACCTAGAAAGGAGAGGATTTGAGATAAACATTAGAAAGACAGAGCTAATAATTGAAACGGCTAAATCAGAACCAGAAAAATGTATTCAACTACTTGGGAACAATAATGCAAAGAGAAGGGAGACAGCAAACACAGAGGAACTTCAAGAAAAGATTTTAGCATGTGAAGGTGACCTAGAAAGGAAAGGATTTGAGATAAACATTAAAGAGAGAGAGCTTATAATTGAAACTCCTAAAACAGAACCAGAACAATGAATTCAACTACTTGGGAACAATAATGCCAAGAGAAGGGAGACAGCAAACACAGAGGAACTTCAAGAAAAAATTTTAGCATGTGAAGGAGACCTAGAAAAGAGAGGATTAGAGATGAACATTAGAAAGACCAACCTAATAATTCAAACGGCTAAATCAGAACCAGAAAAATGTATTCAACTACTTGGGAAGAATAATGCAAAGAGAAGGGAGACAGCAAACACAGAGGAACTTCAAGAAAAGATTTTAGCATGTGAAGGTGACCTAGAAAGGAAAGGATTTGAGATAAACATTAAAGAGAGAGAACTTATAATTGAAACTCCTAAAACAGAACCAGAACAATGAATTCAACTACTTGGGAACAATAATGCCAAGAGAAGGGAGACAGCAAACACAGAGGAACTTCAAGAAAAAATTTTAGCATGTGAAGGAGACCTAGAAAGGAGAGGATTAGAGATGAACATTAGAAAGACCGAGCTAATAATTGAAACGGCTAAATCAGAACCAGAACAATGAATTCAACTACTTGGGAACAATAATGCCAAGAGAACGGAGACAGCAAACACAGAGGAACTTCAAGAAAAAATTTTAGCATGTGAAGGAGACCTAGAAAAGAAAGGATTTGAGATAAACATTAGAAAGACCGAGCTAATAATTGAAACTGCTAAATCTGAACCAAAACAATGAATTCAACTACTTGGGAACAATAATGCCTAGAGAAGGGAGATGGCAAACACAGAGGAACTTCATGAAATAGATTTTAGCATGTGAAGGAGACCTACATAGGAAAGGATTTGATATGAACATTAAAAAGACAGCTAATAATTGAAACTGCTAAATCAGAACCAGAACAATGAATTCAACTAATTGGGAACAATAATGCCAAAAGAAGGGAGACAGCAAACTCAGAGGAACTTCAAGAGAAGATTTTAGCATGTAAAGAAGACCTAGAAAGGAGAGGATTTGAGATAAAAATTAGAAAGACTGAGTTAATAATTGAAACTGCTAAATCAGAACCAGAACAATGAATTCAACTACTTAGGAACAATAATGACAAGAGAACGGAGACAGCAAACACAGAGGAATTTCAAGAAAAGATTATAGCATGTGAAGGACACCTAGAAAGAAAAGGATTTGAGATAAAAATTAAAAAGACAAAGATAATAAAATAAACTGCTAAATCTGAATCAAAACAATGAATTCAACTACTTGGGAAAAATAATGCCAAGAGAAGGGAGACAGCAAACACAAAGAACTTCAAGAAAAGATTTAAACATGTGAAGGAGACCTAGAAAGGAAAGGATTTGAGATAAACATTAGAAAGACAGACCTAATAATTGAAACTGCTAAATCAGAACCATAAAAATTAATTCAACTACTAGGGAACAATAATGCCAAGAGAAGGGAGACAGCAAACACAGGGGAACTTCAAAAAAAGATTTTAGCATGTGAAGGAGACCTAGAAAGGAAAGGATTTGAGATAAACATTAAAATGACAGAGCTTATAATTGAAACTGCTAAATCAGAACCAAAACAATGAATTCAACTACTTGTGAACAATAATGCCAAGATAACGGACACAGCTAACACAGGAATTTCAAGAAAAGATTTTAGCATGTGAAGGAGACCTAGAAAGGAAAGGATTTGAGATAAACATTAAAAAGACAGAGCTAATAATTGAAACTGGTAAATCAGAACCAGAACAATGAATTCAACTACTTGTGAACAATAATGCCAAGAGAACGGACACAGCAAACACAGGGGAACTTTAAGAAAAGATTTTAGCATGTGAAGGAGACCTAGAGAAGAAAGGATTTAAGATAAACATCAGAGAGACCGAGCTAATGATTGAAACTGCTAAATCAGAACCAGAACAATGAATTCAACTACTTGGGAACAATAATGCCAAGAGAAGGGAGACAGCAAACACAGAAGAACTTCAAGAAAAGTGAAGGAGACCTAGAAAGGAGAGGATTAGAGATGAACATTAGAAAGACCGAGCTAATAATTGAAACTGCTAAATCAGAACCAGAACAATGAATTCAACTACTTAGGAACAATAATGCCAAGAGAACGGAGACAGCAAACACAGAGGAACTTCAAAAAAAGATTATAGCATGTGAAGGAGACCTAGAGAGGAAATGATTTGAGATAAACATTAAAAAGACAGAACTAATAGTTGAAACTGCTAAATCAGAACCAGAACAATGAATTCAACTACTTGCGAACAATAATGCCGAGAGATGGGAGACAGACAACACAGAGGAACTTCAAGAAAAGATTTTAACATGTGAAGGAAACCTAGAAAGGAAAGGATTTGAGATAAACATTAGAAAAACAGACCTAATAATTCAAACTGCTAAATCAGAACCATAACAATGAATTCAACTACTTGGGAACAATAATGCCAAGAGAAGGGAGACAGCAAACACATAGGAACTTCAAGAAAAGTGAAGGAGACCTAGAAAGGAGAGGATTAGAGATGAACATTAGAAAGACCGAGCTAATAATTGAAACTGCTAAATCAGAACCAGAACAATGAATTCAACTACTTGGGAACAATAATGCCAAGAGAAGGGACACAGCAAACACAGAGGAACTTCAAGAAAAAATTTTAGCATGTGAAGGAGACCTAGAAAGGAAAGGATTTGAGATAAACATTAGAAAGACAGAGCTAATAATTGAAACTGCTAAATCAAAACTAGAGCAATGAATTCAACTACTTGGGAACAATAATGCCAAGAGAAGGGAGACAGCAAACCCAGAGGAATTTCAGGAGAAGATTTTAGCATGTAAAGAAGACCTAGAAAGGAGAGGATTTGAGATAAAAATTAGAAAGACCGAGCTAATAACTGAAACTGCTAAATCAGAATCAGAACAATGAATTCAATTACTAGGGAACAATGATGCCAAGAGAAGGGAGACAGCAAACACAGAGGAACTGAAAAAAACAGATTTTAGCATGTGAAGGAGACCTAGAGAAGAAAGGATTTGAGATAAACATTAAAATTACAGAGCTAATCATTGAAACTGCTAAATCAGAACCAGAACAATGAATTCAACTACTTGGGAACAATAATGCCAAGAGAAGGGAGACAGCAAACACAGAGGAACTTCAAGAAAAGATTTTAGCATGTGAAGGAGACCTAGAAAGGAAAGGATTTGATAGAACCATTAGAAAGAGAGCTAATAATTGAAACTGCTAAATCAAAACAAGAACAATGAATTCAACTACTTGGGAACAATAATGCCAAGAGAAGGGAGACAGCGAACACAGAGGAACTTCATTAAAAGATTTTAGCATGTGAAGGAGACCTAGAAAGGAAAGGATTTGAGATAAACATTAAAAAGACAGAGCTAATTATTGAAACTGCTAAATCATAACCAGAACAATGAATTCAACTACTTGGGAACAATAATGCCAAGAGAAGGGAGACAGCAAACAAAGAGGAACTTCAAGAAAAGATTTTAGCATGTGAAGGAGACCTAGAAAGGAAAGGATTTGAGATAAACATTAGAAACACTGAGCTAATAATTGAAACTGCTAAATCAGAAACAGAACAATGAATTCAACTACTTGGGAACAATAATGCCAAGAAAAGGGAGACAGCAAACACAGAGAAACTTCAAGAAAAGAATTTAGCATGTGAAGGAGACCTAGAAAGGAAAGGATTTGAGATAAACATTAGAAAGACTGAGCTAATAATTGAAACTGCTAAATCAGAACTAGAACAATGAATTCAACTACTTGGGAACAATAATGCCAAGAGAAAGGAGACAGCAAACAGAGGAACTTCAAGAAAAGATTTTAGCATGTGGAGGAGACCTAGAAAGGGAAGGATTTGAGATAAACATTAAAAATACAGAGCTAATAATTGAAACTGCTAAATCAGAACCAGAGCAACGAATTCAACTACTTGGGAACAATAATGCCAAGAGAAGGGATACAGCAAACACAGAGGAACTTAAAAAAAAGATTTTAGCATGTGAAGGAGACCTAGAAAGGAAAGGATTTGATATAAACATTAAAAAGACAGAGCTAATAATTGAAACTGCTAAATCAGAACCAGAACAATGAATTCAACTACTAGGGAATAATAATACCAAGAGAAGGGAGACAGCAAACACAGAAAAACTTCAAGAAAAGATTTTAGCATGTGAAAGAGACCTAGACAGGAAAGGATTATAGATAAACATTGAAATATAGACCTAATAACTAAAACTGCTAAATCAGAACCAGAACAATGAATTCAACTACTTAGGAACAATGATGCCAAGAGAAGGGAGACAGCGAACACAGAGGAACTTAAAAAAAAAGATTTTAGCATGTGAAGGAGACCTAGAAAGGAAAGGATTTGAGATAAACATTAGAAAGACAGAGCTAATAATTGAAACTGCTAAATCAGAACCAGAACAACGAATTCAACTACTTGGGAACAATAATGCCAAGAGAAATGAGACAGCAAACACAGAGGAACTTAAAAAAAAAAAGATTTTAGCATGTGAAGGAGACCTAGAAAGGAAAGGATTTGAGATAAAAATTAAAAAGACAGAGCTAATAATTGAAACTGCTAAATCAGAACCAGAACAATGAATTCAACTACTAGGGAATAATAATACCAAGAGAAGGGAGACAGCAAACACAGAGGAACTTCAAGAAAAGATTTTAGCATGTGAAGGAGACCTAGAAAGGAAAGGATTTGAGATAAACATTAAAAAGACTGAGCTAATAATTGAAACTGCTAAATCAGAACACGAAAAATTAATTCAACTACTTGGGAACAAAGATCCAAAGAGAAAGGAGACAGCAAACACAGAGGAACTTCAAGAAAAGATTTTAGCATGTGAAGGAGACCTAGAAAGGAAAGGATTTGAAATAAACATTAGAAAGACTGAGCTAATGATTGAAACTGCTAAATCAGGACCAGAACAATGAATTCAACTACTTGGGAACAATAATGCCAAGAAAGGAGACAGCAAACACAAAGGAACTTCAAGAAAAGATTTTAGCATGTGACGGACACCTGGAAAGGAAAGGATTGAGATAAACATTAAAATTACAGAGCCAATAATTGAAACTGCTAAATCAAAACCAGAACAAGGAATTCAACTACTTGCGAACAATAATGCTAAGAGAAGAGAGACAGAAAACACAAAGGAACTTCAAGAAAAGATTTTAGCATGTGAAGGAGACCTAGAAAGGAAAGGATTTGAGATAAACATTAATATTACAGAGCTAATAATTGAAACTGCTAAATCAGAACCAGAACAATGAATTCAACTACTTGGGAACAATAATGCCAAGAGAAGGGAGACAGCCAACACAGAGGAATTTCAAGAAAAGATTTTAGCATGTGAAGGTGCCCTAGAAAGGAAAGGATTTGAGATAGACATTAAAAAGACAGAGATAATAATTGAAACTGCTAAATCAGAACCAGATCAATGAACTCAACTACTTGGGAACAATAATGGCAGGAGAAGGGAGACAGCAAACGAAGAAGAACTTCAAGAAAAGATTTTAGCATGTGAAGGATACCTAGAAAAGAGAGGATTTGAGATAAACATTAGAAAGACAGAGCAAATAATTGAAACTGCTAAATCAGAACACGAAAAATGAATTTAACTACTTGGGAACAATAATGCTAAGAAAAGGGAGACAGCAAACACAAAGGAACTTCAAGAAAAGATTTTAGCATGTGAAGGAGACCTAGAAAGGAGAGGATTTGAGATAAACATTAAAGAGACAGAGTTAATAATTGAAACTGCTAAATCAGAACTAGAACAATGAATTCAACTACTTGTGAACAATAATGCCAAGAGAACGGAGACAGCAAACACAGAGGAACTTCAAGAAAAGATTTTAGCATGTGAAGGAGACCTGGAAAGGAAAGGATTTGAGATAAAAATTAGAAATACTGAGTTAATAATTGAAACTGCTAAATCAGAACCAGAACAATGAATTCAACTACTTATGAACAATAATGCCAAGAGAAGGGAGACAGCAAACACAGAGGAACTTCAAGAAAAGATTTTAGCAAGTGAAGGAGACCTAGAAAGGAAAGGATTTGAGAGAACCATTAGAAAGAGAGCTAATAATTGAAACTGCTAAATCAGAACCAGAAAAATGAATTCAACTAATTGGGAACAATAATGCCAAAAGAAGGGAGACAGCAAACAAAGAGGAACTTCAAGAAAAGATTTTAGCATGTGAAGGAGACCTGGAAAGGAAAGGATTTGAGATAAAAATTAGAAATACTGAGTTAATAATTGAAACTGCTAAATCAGAACCAGAACAATGAATTCAACTACTTATGAACAATAATGCCAAGAGAAGGGAGACAGCAAACACAGAGGAACTTCAAGAAAAGATTTTAGCAAGTGAAGGAGACCTACATAGGAAAGGATTTGATATGAACATTAAAAAGACAGCTAATAATTGAAACTGCTAAATCAGAACCAGAACAATGAATTCAACTAATTGGGAACAATAATGCCAAAAGAAGGGAGACAGCAAACTCAGAGGAACTTCAAGAGAAGATTTTAGCATGTAAAGAAGACCTAGAAAGGAGAGGATTTGAGATAAAAATTAGAAAGACTGAGTTAATAATTGAAACTGCTAAATCAGAACCAGAACAATGAATTCAACTACTTAGGAACAATAATGACAAGAGAACGGAGACAGCAAACACAGAGGAATTTCAAGAAAAGATTATAGCATGTGAAGGACACCTAGAAAGAAAAGGATTTGAGATAAAAATTAAAAAGACAAAGATAATAAAATAAACTGCTAAATCTGAATCAAAACAATGAATTCAACTACTTGGGAAAAATAATGCCAAGAGAAGGGAGACAGCAAACACAAAGAACTTCAAGAAAAGATTTAAACATGTGAAGGAGACCTAGAAAGGAAAGGATTTGAGATAAACATTAGAAAGACAGACCTAATAATTGAAACTGCTAAATCAGAACCATAAAAATTAATTCAACTACTAGGGAACAATAATGCCAAGAGAAGGGAGACAGCAAACACAGGGGAACTTCAAAAAAAGATTTTAGCATGTGAAGGAGACCTAGAAAGGAAAGGATTTGAGATAAACATTAAAATGACAGAGCTTATAATTGAAACTGCTAAATCAGAACCAAAACAATGAATTCAACTACTTGTGAACAATAATGCCAAGATAACGGACACAGCTAACACAGGAATTTCAAGAAAAGATTTTAGCATGTGAAGGAGACCTAGAAAGGAAAGGATTTGAGATAAACATTAAAAAGACAGAGCTAATAATTGAAACTGGTAAATCAGAACCAGAACAATGAATTCAACTACTTGTGAACAATAATGCCAAGAGAACGGACACAGCAAACACAGGGGAACTTTAAGAAAAGATTTTAGCATGTGAAGGAGACCTAGAGAAGAAAGGATTTAAGATAAACATCAGAGAGACCGAGCTAATGATTGAAACTGCTAAATCAGAACCAGAACAATGAATTCAACTACTTGGGAACAATAATGCCAAGAGAAGGGAGACAGCAAACACAGAAGAACTTCAAGAAAAGTGAAGGAGACCTAGAAAGGAGAGGATTAGAGATGAACATTAGAAAGACCGAGCTAATAATTGAAACTGCTAAATCAGAACCAGAACAATGAATTCAACTACTTAGGAACAATAATGCCAAGAGAACGGAGACAGCAAACACAGAGGAACTTCAAAAAAAGATTATAGCATGTGAAGGAGACCTAGAGAGGAAATGATTTGAGATAAACATTAAAAAGACAGAACTAATAGTTGAAACTGCTAAATCAGAACCAGAAAAATGAATTCAACTACTTGCGAACAATAATGCCGAGAGATGGGAGACAGACAACACAGAGGAACTTCAAGAAAAGATTTTAACATGTGAAGGAAACCTAGAAAGGAAAGGATTTGAGATAAACATTAGAAAAACAGACCTAATAATTCAAACTGCTAAATCAGAACCATAACAATGAATTCAACTACTTGGGAACAATAATGCCAAGAGAAGGGAGACAGCAAACACATAGGAACTTCAAGAAAAGTGAAGGAGACCTAGAAAGGAGAGGATTAGAGATGAACATTAGAAAGACCGAGCTAATAATTGAAACTGCTAAATCAGAACCAGAACAATGAATTCAACTACTTGGGAACAATAATGCCAAGAGAAGGGACACAGCAAACACAGAGGAACTTCAAGAAAAAATTTTAGCATGTGAAGGAGACCTAGAAAGGAAAGGATTTGAGATAAACATTAGAAAGACAGAGCTAATAATTGAAACTGCTAAATCAAAACTAGAGCAATGAATTCAACTACTTGGGAACAATAATGCCAAGAGAAGGGAGACAGCAAACCCAGAGGAATTTCAGGAGAAAATTTTAGCATGTAAAGAAGACCTAGAAAGGAGAGGATTTGAGATAAAAATTAGAAAGACTGAGTTAATAATTGAAACTGCTAAATCAGAACCAGAACAATGAATTCAACTACTTAGGAACAATAATGACAAGAGAACGGAGACAGCAAACACAGAGGAATTTCAAGAAAAGATTATAGCATGTGAAGGACACCTAGAAAGAAAAGGATTTGAGATAAAAATTAAAAAGACAAAGATAATAAAATAAACTGCTAAATCTGAATCAAAACAATGAATTCAACTACTTGGGAAAAATAATGCCAAGAGAAGGGAGACAGCAAACACAAAGAACTTCAAGAAAAGATTTAAACATGTGAAGGAGACCTAGAAAGGAAAGGATTTGAGATAAACATTAGAAAGACAGACCTAATAATTGAAACTGCTAAATCAGAACCATAAAAATTAATTCAACTACTAGGGAACAATAATGCCAAGAGAAGGGAGACAGCAAACACAGGGGAACTTCAAAAAAAGATTTTAGCATGTGAAGGAGACCTAGAAAGGAAAGGATTTGAGATAAACATTAAAATGACAGAGCTTATAATTGAAACTGCTAAATCAGAACCAAAACAATGAATTCAACTACTTGTGAACAATAATGCCAAGATAACGGACACAGCTAACACAGGAATTTCAAGAAAAGATTTTAGCATGTGAAGGAGACCTAGAAAGGAAAGGATTTGAGATAAACATTAAAAAGACAGAGCTAATAATTGAAACTGGTAAATCAGAACCAGAACAATGAATTCAACTACTTGTGAACAATAATGCCAAGAGAACGGACACAGCAAACACAGGGGAACTTTAAGAAAAGATTTTAGCATGTGAAGGAGACCTAGAGAAGAAAGGATTTAAGATAAACATCAGAGAGACCGAGCTAATGATTGAAACTGCTAAATCAGAACCAGAACAATGAATTCAACTACTTGGGAACAATAATGCCAAGAGAAGGGAGACAGCAAACACAGAAGAACTTCAAGAAAAGTGAAGGAGACCTAGAAAGGAGAGGATTAGAGATGAACATTAGAAAGACCGAGCTAATAATTGAAACTGCTAAATCAGAACCAGAACAATGAATTCAACTACTTAGGAACAATAATGCCAAGAGAACGGAGACAGCAAACACAGAGGAACTTCAAAAAAAGATTATAGCATGTGAAGGAGACCTAGAGAGGAAATGATTTGAGATAAACATTAAAAAGACAGAACTAATAGTTGAAACTGCTAAATCAGAACCAGAAAAATGAATTCAACTACTTGCGAACAATAATGCCGAGAGATGGGAGACAGACAACACAGAGGAACTTCAAGAAAAGATTTTAACATGTGAAGGAAACCTAGAAAGGAAAGGATTTGAGATAAACATTAGAAAAACAGACCTAATAATTCAAACTGCTAAATCAGAACCATAACAATGAATTCAACTACTTGGGAACAATAATGCCAAGAGAAGGGAGACAGCAAACACATAGGAACTTCAAGAAAAGTGAAGGAGACCTAGAAAGGAGAGGATTAGAGATGAACATTAGAAAGACCGAGCTAATAATTGAAACTGCTAAATCAGAACCAGAACAATGAATTCAACTACTTGGGAACAATAATGCCAAGAGAAGGGACACAGCAAACACAGAGGAACTTCAAGAAAAAATTTTAGCATGTGAAGGAGACCTAGAAAGGAAAGGATTTGAGATAAACATTAGAAAGACAGAGCTAATAATTGAAACTGCTAAATCAAAACTAGAGCAATGAATTCAACTACTTGGGAACAATAATGCCAAGAGAAGGGAGACAGCAAACCCAGAGGAATTTCAGGAGAAGATTTTAGCATGTAAAGAAGACCTAGAAAGGAGAGGATTTGAGATAAAAATTAGAAAGACCGAGCTAATAACTGAAACTGCTAAATCAGAATCAGAACAATGAATTCAATTACTAGGGAACAATGATGCCAAGAGAAGGGAGACAGCAAACACAGAGGAACTGAAAAAAACAGATTTTAGCATGTGAAGGAGACCTAGAGAAGAAAGGATTTGAGATAAACATTAAAATTACAGAGCTAATCATTGAAACTGCTAAATCAGAACCAGAACAATGAATTCAACTACTTGGGAACAATAATGCCAAGAGAAGGGAGACAGCAAACACAGAGGAACTTCAAGAAAAGATTTTAGCATGTGAAGGAGACCTAGAAAGGAAAGGATTTGATAGAACCATTAGAAAGAGAGCTAATAATTGAAACTGCTAAATCAAAACAAGAACAATGAATTCAACTACTTGGGAACAATAATGCCAAGAGAAGGGAGACAGCGAACACAGAGGAACTTCATTAAAAGATTTTAGCATGTGAAGGAGACCTAGAAAGGAAAGGATTTGAGATAAACATTAAAAAGACAGAGCTAATTATTGAAACTGCTAAATCATAACCAGAACAATGAATTCAACTACTTGGGAACAATAATGCCAAGAGAAGGGAGACAGCAAACAAAGAGGAACTTCAAGAAAAGATTTTAGCATGTGAAGGAGACCTAGAAAGGAAAGGATTTGAGATAAACATTAGAAACACTGAGCTAATAATTGAAACTGCTAAATCAGAAACAGAACAATGAATTCAACTACTTGGGAACAATAATGCCAAGAAAAGGGAGACAGCAAACACAGAGAAACTTCAAGAAAAGAATTTAGCATGTGAAGGAGACCTAGAAAGGAAAGGATTTGAGATAAACATTAGAAAGACTGAGCTAATAATTGAAACTGCTAAATCAGAACTAGAACAATGAATTCAACTACTTGGGAACAATAATGCCAAGAGAAAGGAGACAGCAAACAGAGGAACTTCAAGAAAAGATTTTAGCATGTGGAGGAGACCTAGAAAGGAAAGGATTTGAGATAAACATTAAAAATACAGAGCTAATAATTGAAACTGCTAAATCAGAACCAGAGCAACGAATTCAACTACTTGGGAACAATAATGCCAAGAGAAGGGATACAGCAAACACAGAGGAACTTAAAAAAAAGATTTTAGCATGTGAAGGAGACCTAGAAAGGAAAGGATTTGATATAAACATTAAAAAGACAGAGCTAATAATTGAAACTGCTAAATCAGAACCAGAACAATGAATTCAACTACTAGGGAATAATAATACCAAGAGAAGGGAGACAGCAAACACAGAAAAACTTCAAGAAAAGATTTTAGCATGTGAAAGAGACCTAGACAGGAAAGGATTATAGATAAACATTGAAATATAGACCTAATAACTAAAACTGCTAAATCAGAACCAGAACAATGAATTCAACTACTTAGGAACAATGATGCCAAGAGAAGGGAGACAGCGAACACAGAGGAACTTAAAAAAAAAGATTTTAGCATGTGAAGGAGACCTAGAAAGGAAAGGATTTGAGATAAACATTAGAAAGACAGAGCTAATAATTGAAACTGCTAAATCAGAACCAGAACAACGAATTCAACTACTTGGGAACAATAATGCCAAGAGAAATGAGACAGCAAACACAGAGGAACTTAAAAAAAAAAAGATTTTAGCATGTGAAGGAGACCTAGAAAGGAAAGGATTTGAGATAAAAATTAAAAAGACAAGAGCTAATAATTGAAACTGCTAAATCAGAACCAGAACAATGAATTCAACTACTAGGGAATAATAATACCAAGAGAAGGGAGACAGCAAACACAGAGGAACTTCAAGAAAAGATTTTAGCATGTGAAGGAGACCTAGAAAGGAAAGGATTTGAGATAAACATTAAAAAGACTGAGCTAATAATTGAAACTGCTAAATCAGAACACGAAAAATTAATTCAACTACTTGGGAACAAAGATCCAAAGAGAAAGGAGACAGCAAACAAAGAGGAACTTCAAGAAAAGATTTTAGCATGTGAAGGAGACCTAGAAAGGAAAGGATTTGAAATAAACATTAGAAAGACTGAGCTAATGATTGAAACTGCTAAATCAGGACCAGAACAATGAATTCAACTACTTGGGAACAATAATGCCAAGAAAGGAGACAGCAAACACAAAGGAACTTCAAGAAAAGATTTTAGCATGTGACGGACACCTGGAAAGGAAAGGATTGAGATAAACATTAAAATTACAGAGCCAATAATTGAAACTGCTAAATCAAAACCAGAACAAGGAATTCAACTACTTGCGAACAATA
This sequence comes from Palaemon carinicauda, assembly GCF_036898095.1. NCBI lineage: Eukaryota > Metazoa > Arthropoda > Malacostraca > Decapoda > Palaemonidae > Palaemon > Palaemon carinicauda. The sequence goes on from NW_027171701.1 coordinate 15,779, forward strand.
ATGCTAAGAGAAGAGAGACAGAAAACACAAAGGAACTTCAAGAAAAGATTTTAGCATGTGAAGGAGACCTAGAAAGGAAAGGATTTGAGATAAACATTAAAATTACAGAGCTAATAATTGAAACTGCTAAATCAGAACCAGAACAATGAATTCAACTACTTGGGAACAATAATGCCAAGAGAAGGGAGACAGCCAACACAGAGGAATTTCAAGAAAAGATTTTAGCATGTGAAGGTGCCCTAGAAAGAAAAGGATTTGAGATAGACATTAAAAAGACAGAGATAATAATTGAAACTGCTAAATCAGAACCAGATCAATGAACTCAACTACTTGGGAACAATAATGGCAGGAGAAGGGAGACAGCAAACGAAGAAGAACTTCAAGAAAAGATTTTAGCATGTGAAGGATACCTAGAAAAGAGAGGATTTGAGATAAACATTAGAAAGACAGAGCAAATAATTGAAACTGCTAAATCAGAACACGAAAAATGAATTTAACTACTTGGGAACAATAATGCTAAGAAAAGGGAGACAGCAAACACAAAGGAACTTCAAGAAAAGATTTTAGCATGTGAAGGAGACCTAGAAAGGAGAGGATTTGAGATAAACATTAAAGAGACAGAGTTAATAATTGAAACTGCTAAATCAGAACTAGAACAATGAATTCAACTACTTGTGAACAATAATGCCAAGAGAACGGAGACAGCAAACACAGAGGAACTTCAAGAAAAGATTTTAGCATGTGAAGGAGACCTGGAAAGGAAAGGATTTGAGATAAAAATTAGAAATACTGAGTTAATAATTGAAACTGCTAAATCAGAACCAGAACAATGAATTCAACTACTTATGAACAATAATGCCAAGAGAAGGGAGACAGCAAACACAGAGGAACTTCAAGAAAAGATTTTAGCAAGTGAAGGAGACCTAGAAAGGAAAGGATTTGAGAGAACCATTAGAAAGAGAGCTAATAATTGAAACTGCTAAATCAAAACCAGAACAATGAATTCAACTACTTGGGAACAATAATGCCAAGAGAAGGGAGACAGCGAACACAGAGGAACTTCAATAAAAGATTTTAGCATGTGAAGGAGACCTAGAAAGGAAAGGATTTGAGATAAACATTAAAAAGACAGAGCTAATAATTGAAACTGCTAAATCATAACCAGAACAATGATTTCAACTACTTGGGAACAATAATGCCAAGAGAAGGGAGACAGCAAACAAAGAGGAACTTCAAGAAAAGATTTTAGCATGTGAAGGAGACCTAGAAAGGAAAGGATTTGAGATAAACATTAGAAACACTGAGCTAATAATTGAAACTGCTAAATCAGAAACAGAACAATGAATTCAACTACTTAGGAACAATAATGTCAAGAAAAGGGAGACAGCAAACACAGAGGAACTTCAAGAAAAGAATTTAGCATGTGAAGGAGACCTAGAAAAGAAAGGATTTGAGATAAACATTAGAAAGACTGAGCTAATAATTGAAACTGCTAAATCAGAACCAGAACAATGAATTCAACTACTTGGGAAAAATAATGCCAAGAGAAAGGAGACAGCAAACACAGAGGAACTTCAAGAAAAGATTTTAGCATGTGGAGGAGACCTAGAAAGGAAAGGATTTGAGATAAACATTAAAAAGACAGAGCTAATAATTGAAACTGCTAAATCAGAACCAGAACAACGAATTCAACTACTTGGGAACAATAATGCCAAGAGAAGGGATACAGCAAACACAGAGGAACTTAAAAAAAAGATTTTAGCATGTGAAGGAGACCTAGAAAGGAAAGGATTTGAGATAAACATTAAAAAGACTGAGCTAATAATTGAAACTGCTAAATCAGAACACGAAAAATTAATTCAACTACTTGGGAACAAAGATCCAAAGAGAAAGGAGACAGCAAACACAGAGGAACTTCAAGAAAAGATTTTAGCATGTGAAGGAGACCTAGAAAGGAAAGGATTTGAAATAAACATTAGAAAGACTGAGCTAATAATTGAAACTGCTAAATCAGGACTAGAACAATGAATTCAACTACTTGGGAACAATAATGCCAAGAAAGGAGACAGCAAACACAAAGGAACTTCAAGAAAAGATTTTAGCATGTGACGGACACCTAGAAAGGAAAGGATTTGAGATAAACATTAAAATTACAGAGCTAATAATTGAAACTGCTAAATCAGAACCAGAACAATGAATTCAACTACTTGGGAACAATAATGCCAAGAGAAGGGAGACAGCGAACACAGAGGAACTTCAATAAAAGATTTTAGCATGTGAAGGAGACCTAGAAAGAAAAGGATTTGAGATAAAAATTAAAAAGACAGAGCTAATAATTGAAAGTGCTAAATCAGAACCAGAACAATGATTTCAACTACTTGGGAACAATAATGCCAAGAGAAGGGAGACAGCAAACAAAGAGGAACTTCAAGAAAAGATTTTAGCATGTGAAGGAGACCTAGAAAGGAAAGGATTTGAGATAAACATTAGAAACACTGAGCTAATAATTGAAACTGCTAAATCAGAAACAGAACAATGAATTCAACTACTTGGGAACAATAATGCCAAGAAAAGGGAGACAGCAAACACAGAGGAACTTCAAGAAAAGAATTTAGCATGTGAAGGAGACCTAGAAAAGAAAGGATTTGAGATAAACATTAGAAAGACTGAGCTAATAATTGAAACTGCTAAATCAGAACCAGAACAATGAATTCAACTACTTGGGAAAAATAATGCCAAGAGAAAGGAGACAGCAAACACAGAGGAACTTCAAGAAAAGATTTTAACATGTGGAGGAGACCTAGAGAGGAAAGGATTTGAGATAAACATTAAAAAGACAGAGCTAATAATTGAAACTGCTAAATCAGAACCAGAACAACGAATTCAACTACTTGGGAACAATAATGCCAAGAGAAGGGATACAGCAAACACAGAGGAACTTAAAAAAAAAGATTTTAGCATGTGAAGGAGACCTAGAAAGGAAAGGATTTGAGACAAACATTAGAAAGACAGAGCTAATAATTGAAACTGCTAAATCAGAACCAGAACAATGAATTCAACTACTAGGGAATAATAATACCAAGAGAAGGGAGACAGCAAACACAGAAAAACTTCAAGAAAAGATTTTAGCATGTGAAAGAGACCTAGACAGGAAAGGATTATAGATAAACATTGAAAGATAGACCTAATAACTAAAACTGCTAAATCAGAACCAGAACAATGAATTCAACTACTTAGGAACAATGATGCCAAGAGAAGGGAGACAGCGAACACAGAGGAACTTAAAAAAAAGATTTTAGCATGTGAAGGAGACCTAGAAAGGAAAGGATTTGAGATAAACATTAAAAAGACAGAGCTAATAATTGAAACTGCTAAATCAGAACCAGAACAACGAATTCAACTACTTGGGAACAATAATGCCAAGAGAAGTGAGACAGCAAACACAGAGGAACTTAAAAAAAAGATTTTAGCATGTGAAGGAGACCTAGAAAGGAAAGGATTTGAGATAAACATTAAAAAGACAGAGCTAATAATTGAAACTGCTAAATCAGAACCAGAACAATGAATTCAACTACTAGGGAATAATAATACCAAGAGAAGGGAGACGGCAAACACAGAAGAACTTCAAGAAAAGATTTTAGCATGTGAAGGAGACCTAGAAAGGAAAGGATTTGAGATAAACATTAAAAAGACTGAGCTAATAATTGAAACTGCTAAATCAGAACCAGAACAATGAATTCAACTACTTGGGAACAAAGATGCAAAGAGAAGGGAGACAGCAAACACAGAGGAACTTCAAGAAAAGATTTTAGCATGTGAAGGAGACCTAGAAAGGAAAGGATTTGAAATAAACATTAGAAAGACTGAGCTAATAATTAAAACTGCTAAATCAGGACTAGAACAATGAATTCAACTACTTGGGAACAATAATGCCAACAAAGGAGACAGCAAACACAAAGGAACTTCAAGAAAAGATTTTAGCAAGTGACGGACACCTAGAAAGGAAAGGATTGAGATGAACATTAAAATTACAGAGCCAATAATTGAAACTGCTGAATCAAAACCAGAACAAGGAATTTAACTACTAGCGAACAATAATGCTAAGAGAAGAGAGACAGAAAACACAGAGGAACTTCAAGAAAAGATTTTAGCATGTGAAGGTGCCCTAGAAAGGAAAGGATTTGAGATAGACATTAAAAAGACAGAGATAATAATTGAAACTGCTAAATCAGAACCAGATCAATGAACTCAACTACTTGGGAACAATAATGGCAGGAGAAGGGAGACAGCAAACACAGAAGAACTTCAAGAAAAGATTTTAGCATGTGAAGGATACCTAGAAAAGAGAGGATTTGAGATAAACATTAGAAAGACAGAGCTAATAATTGAAACTGCTAAATCAGAACACGAAAAATGAATTCAACTACTTGGGAACAATAATGCTAAGAGAAGGGAGACAGCAAACACAAAGGAACTTAAAGAAAAGATTTTAGCATGTGAAGGAGACCTAGAAAGGAGAGGATTTGAGATAAACATTAGAAAGACAGAGCTAATAATTGAAACGGCTAAATCAGAACTAGAACAATGAATTCAACTACTTGGGAACAATAATGCCAAGAGAAGGGAGACAGCAAACACAGAAGAACTTCAAGAAAAGTGAAGGAGACCTAGAAAGGAGAGGATTAGAGATGAACATTAGAAAGACCGAGCTAATAATTGAAACTGCTAAATCAGAACCAGAACAATGAATTCAACTACTTAGGAACAATAATGCCAAGAGAACGGAGACAGCAAACACAGAGGAACTTCAAAAAAAGATTATAGCATGTGAAGGAGACCTAGAGAGGAAATGATTTGAGATAAACATTAAAAAGACAGAACTAATAGTTGAAACTGCTAAATCAGAACCAGAACAATGAATTCAACTACTTGCGAACAATAATGCCGAGAGATGGGAGACAGACAACACAGAGGAACTTCAAGAAAAGATTTTAACATGTGAAGGAAACCTAGAAAGGAAAGGATTTGAGATAAACATTAGAAAAACAGACCTAATAATTCAAACTGCTAAATCAGAACCATAACAATGATTTCAACTACTTGGGAACAATAATGCCAAGAGAAGGGAGACAGCAAACAAAGAGGAACTTCAAGAAAAGATTTTAGCATGTGAAGGAGACCTAGAAAGGAAAGGATTTGAGATAAACATTAGAAACACTGAGCTAATAATTGAAACTGCTAAATCAGAAACAGAACAATGAATTCAACTACTTAGGAACAATAATGTCAAGAAAAGGGAGACAGCAAACACAGAGGAACTTAAAAAAAAGATTTTAGCATGTGAAGGAGACCTAGAAAGGAAAGGATTTGAGATAAACATTAAAAAGACTGAGCTAATAATTGAAACTGCTAAATCAGAACACGAAAAATTAATTCAACTACTTGGGAACAAAGATCCAAAGAGAAAGGAGACAGCAAACACAGAGGAACTTCAAGAAAAGATTTTAGCATGTGAAGGAGACCTAGAAAGGAAAGGATTTGAAATAAACATTAGAAAGACTGAGCTAATAATTGAAACTGCTAAATCAGGACTAGAACAATGAATTCAACTACTTGGGAACAATAATGCCAAGAAAGGAGACAGCAAACACAAAGGAACTTCAAGAAAAGATTTTAGCATGTGACGGACACCTAGAAAGGAAAGGATTTGAGATAAACATTAAAATTACAGAGCTAATAATTGAAACTGCTAAATCAGAACCAGAACAATGAATTCAACTACTTGGGAACAATAATGCCAAGAGAAGGGAGACAGCCAACACAGAGGAATTTCAAGAAAAGATTTTAGCATGTGAAGGTGCCCTAGAAAGGAAAGGATTTGAGATAGACATTAAAAAGACAGAGATAATAATTGAAACTGCTAAATCAGAACCAGATCAATGAACTCAACTACTTGGGAACAATAATGGCAGGAGAAGGGAGACAGCAAACGAAGAAGAACTTCAAGAAAAAATTTTAGCATGTGAAGGATACCTAGAAAAGAGAGGATTTGAGATAAACATTAGAAAGACAGAGCAAATAATTGAAACTGCTAAATCAGAACACGAAAAATGAATTTAACTACTTGGGAACAATAATGCTAAGAAAAGGGAGACAGCAAACACAAAGGAACTTCAAGAAAAGATTTTAGCATGTGAAGGAGACCTAGAAAGGAGAGGATTTGAGATAAACATTAAAGAGACAGAGTTAATAATTGAAACTGCTAAATCAGAACTAGAACAATGAATTCAACTACTTGTGAACAATAATGCCAAGAGAACAGAGACAGCAAACACAGATGAACTTCAAGAAAAGATTTTAGCATGTGAAGGAGACCTGGAAAGGAAAGGATTTGAGATAAAAATTAGAAATACTGAGTTAATAATTGAAACTGCTAAATCAGAACCAGAACAATGAATTCAACTACTTATGAACAATAATGCCAAGAGAAGGGAGACAGCGAACACAGAGGAACTTCAATAAAAGATTTTAGCATGTGAAGGAGACCTAGAAAGAAAAGGATTTGAGATAAAAATTAAAAAGACAGAGCTAATAATTGAAAGTGCTAAATCATAACCAGAACAATGATTTCAACTACTTGGGAACAATAATGCCAAGAGAAGGGAGACAGCAAACAAAGAGGAACTTCAAGAAAAGATTTTAGCATGTGAAGGAGACCTAGAAAGGAAAGGATTTGAGATAAACATTAGAAACACTGAGCTAATAATTGAAACTGCTAAATCAGAAACAGAACAATGAATTCAACTACTTGGGAACAATAATGCCAAGAAAAGGGAGACAGCAAACACAGAGGAACTTCAAGAAAAGAATTTAGCATGTGAAGGAGACCTAGAAAAGAAAGGATTTGAGATAAACATTAGAAAGACTGAGCTAATAATTGAAACTGCTAAATCAGAACCAGAACAATGAATTCAACTACTTGGGAATAATAATGCCAAGAGAAAGGAGACAGCAAACACAGAGGAACTTCAAGAAAAGATTTTAACATGTGGAGGAGACCTAGAGAGGAAAGGATTTGAGATAAACATTAAAAAGACAGAGCTAATAATTGAAACTGCTAAATCAGAACCAGAACAACGAATTCAACTACTTGGGAACAATAATGCCAAGAGAAGGGATACAGCAAACACAGAGGAACTTAAAAAAAAAAGATTTTAGCATGTGAAGGAGACCTAGAAAGGAAAGGATTTGAGACAAACATTAGAAAGACAGAGCTAATAATTGAAACTGCTAAATCAGAACCAGAACAATGAATTCAACTACTAGGGAATAATAATACCAAGAGAAGGGAGACAGCAAACACAGAAAAACTTCAAGAAAAGATTTTAGCATGTGAAAGAGACCTAGACAGGAAAGGATTATAGATAAACATTGAAAGATAGACCTAATAACTAAAACTGCTAAATCAGAACCAGAACAATGAATTCAACTACTTAGGAACAATGATGCCAAGAGAAGGGAGACAGCGAACACAGAGGAACTTAAAAAAAAGATTTTAGCATGTGAAGGAGACCTAGAAAGGAAAGGATTTGAGATAAACATTAAAAAGACAGAGCTAATAATTGAAACTGCTAAATCAGAACCAGAACAACGAATTCAACTACTTGGGAACAATAATGCCAAGAGAAATGAGACAGCAAACACAGAGGAACTTAAAAAAAAGATTTTAGCATGTGAAGGAGACCTAGAAAGGAAAGGATTTGAGATAAACATTAAAAAGACAGAGCTAATAATTGAAACTGCTAAATCAGAACCAGAACAATGAATTCAACTACTAGGGAATAATAATACCAAGAGAAGGGAGACGGCAAACACAGAAGAACTTCAAGAAAAGATTTTAGCATGTGAAGGAGACCTAGAAAGGAAAGGATTTGAGATAAACATTAAAAAGACTGAGCTAATAATTGAAACTGCTAAATCAGAACCAGAACAATGAATTCAACTACTTGGGAACAAAGATGCAAAGAGAAGGGAGACAGCAAACACAGAGGAACTTCAATAAAAGATTTTAGCATGTGAAGGAGACCTAGAAAGGAAAGGATTTGAAATAAACATTAGAAAGACTGAGCTAATAATTAAAACTGCTAAATCAGGACTAGAACAATGAATTCAACTACTTGGGAACAATAATGCCAACAAAGGAGACAGCAAACACAAAGGAACTTCAAGAAAAGATTTTAGCAAGTGCCGGACACCTAGAAAGGAAAGGATTGAGATGAACATTAAAATTACAGAGCCAATAATTGAAACTGCTGAATCAAAACCAGAACAAGGAATTTAACTACTTGCGAACAATAATGCTAAGAGAAGAGAGACAGAAAACACAGAGGAACTTCAAGAAAAGATTTTAGCATGTGAAGGTGCCCTAGAAAGGAAAGGATTTGAGATAGACATTAAAAAGACAGAGATAATAATTGAAACTGCTAAATCAGAACCAGATCAATGAACTCAACTACTTGGGAACAATAATGGCAGGAGAAGGGAGACAGCAAACACAGAATAATTCAAGAAAAGATTTTAGCATGTGAAGGATACCTAGAAAAGAGAGGATTTGAGATAAACATTAGAAAGACAGAGCTAATAATTGAAACTGCTAAATCAGAACACGAAAAATGAATTCAACTACTTGGGAACAATAATGCTAAGAGAAGGGAGACAGCAAACACAAAGGAACTTAAAGAAAAGATTTTAGCATGTGAAGGAGACCTAGAAAGGAGAGGATTTGAGATAAACATTAGAAAGACAGAGCTAATAATTGAAACGGCTAAATCAGAACTAGAACAATGAATTCAACTACTTGGGAACAATAATGCCAAGAGAAGGGAGACAGCAAACACAGAGGAACTTAAAAAAAAGATTTTAGCATGTGAAGGAGACCTAGAAAGGAAAGGATTTGAGATAAACATTAAAAAGACAGAGTTAATAATTGAAACTGCTAAATCAGAACTAGAACAATGAATTCAACTACTTGTGAACAATAATGCCAAGAGAACGGAGACAGCAAACACAGAGGAACTTCAAGAAAAGATTTTAGCATGTGAAGGAGACCTAGAAAGGAAAGGATTTGAGATAAAAATTAGAAATACTGAGTTAATAATTGAAACTGCTAAATCAGAACCAGAACAATGAATTCAACTACTTGGGAACAATACTGCCAAGAGAATGAACACAGAAAACCCAGAGGAACTTCAAGAAAAGATTTTAGCATGGGAAGGAGACCTAGAAAGGAAAGGATTTGAGATAAACATTAGAAAGACAGACCTAATAATTGAAACTGCTAAATCATAACCAGAACAATGAATTCAACTACTTGGGAACAATAATGCCAAGAGAAGGGAGACAGCAAACACAGAGGAACTTCAAGAAAAGATTTTAGCATGTGAAGGAGAACTAGAAAGGAGAGGATTTGAGATAAACATTAGAAAGACCGAGCTAATAACTGAAACGGCTGAATCAGAACCAGAACAATGAATTTTACTACTTGGGAACAATAACACCAAGAGAAGGGAGACAGAAAACACAGAGGAACTTCAAAAAAAGATTTAAGCATGTGAAGGAGACCTAAAAAGAAAAGGATTTGAGATAAACATTAGATAGACCGAGCAAATAATTGAAACGTCTAAATCAAAACCAGAACAATGAATTCAACTACTTTGGAACAATAATGCCAAGAGAAGGGACAGCAAACACAGAAGAACTTAAAAAAAGATTTTAGCATGTGAAGGAAACCTAGAAAGGAAAGGATTTGAGATAAACATTAAAAAGACGGAGCTAATAATTGAAACGTCTAAATCAAAACCAGAACAATGAATTCAACTACTTAGGAACAATAATGCCAAGAGAAGGGAGACAGCAAACAAAGAGGAACTTCAAGAAAGGATTTTAGCATGTGAAGCTGACCTAGAAAGGAAATGATTTGAGATAAACATTAAAACACAGAGCTAATAATTGAAACTGCTAAATCAGAATAAGAACAATGAATTCAACTACTTGGGAACAATAATGCCAAGAGAACGGACACAGCAAACACAGAGGAATTTCAAGAGAAGATTTTAGCATGTGAAGGAGACCTAGAAAGGAAAGGATTTGAGATAAACATTAGAAAGACTGAGCTAATAATTGAAACTGCTAAATCAGAACCAGAACAATGAATTCAACTACTTGGGAACAATAATGCCAAGAGAAGGGAGACAGCAAACACACAGGAACTTCAAGAAAAGATTTTAGCATGTGAAGGAGACCTAGAAATGAAAGGATACGAGATAAACATGAAGTGATTTGTGTATAATAACTAAATATGCAATATAGTGATAAGCAGTGAAGAAAAGAGTTGTTTACGTAACATCGCAGTGACGTCAGGTCACTTGTTGTTAGTGAAGGTGATTGTCGTAGTAGTAGTCAGCTGATTGGATTCATGGTGTTTGGACTATATTGGCGGTGAGGACACACACTCTTATCTATATTGATTCTTATGTATCTAGTGATCGAATTGATTTTGTGTTGAAAAGCCGACATCAGATATAGAAGGAATTCAATTAGATCACTAGATTCATAAGAATCAATATAGATAAGTGTGTGTGTCCATCGCCAATATAGTTCAAAGACCATGAATCCAAGGATGACCTTCGATCAAAGGGATTAACCGGTGATGAAGTGTGGGACAGAGGTAGATGAAGAAAGCTGACCAGAAACATCGACCCCACACAGAAGTGGGAAAAGAAGTAGACAAAGAAGAAGAAAATTATGTACTTTATTTACAAGTGCAAAATGATATAGTAAGATATAAGATGAAATTATATAGAAACAAGCATTATATTGTGAATATAGGTAAGAGAAAATAATGGCAGAGAATGAAAACCAGAAATAACAAGTAAAGAAAATTACAAGGGGATGAATGTAAGTGGTCAATTCATTTAAGTATCTAGGAGTACATGCAATGGATGCTAGTTAAAGAAGAGGCAAGTCCCAGAATAGATTAGGAAGATAGTTCGCAGTCTGGGGGCTAAAGACTGTTAAAAGGCAATTGTCTTTGTAAGTAAATCATGAAATATAGAGTAGATTCTTTAATCTAAAGAGGAGGATGAAGTCATGTTAAATAGAAAAATTGTGATGAAAGGACTAAATGATTTCTGTTATAAATATAGGAAATACAAAGTATGATAAAAGTTTTTGAAAAAGAATGCCACGATAATACATACGGTACAGGAAACTAATGAACAGAGGCTGAGCAAAAATACTGGAAACCAAGTTTTATATAAAGCAATGGAAGAGTTGTGGAAGTAGACACTATGGAAGATGGAGATTCAAGGTTCAATTGATTCCAATCAAGGTTATGAAAATTGAGTATATGTTTGTAGTTGATGGATCTAACACAGATTGGAATGTGAAAGCTAGGTACAAAGTCTCTCGCCTATATACTTCTATGAATGATATATACAGTAAAGGCAGATACTTTTCCATCTTTGAGGAGGTATGCGCTGAAATATGCATCTATATTTGGATCCACATATCATTATGAGCAATTCTTTTCAGGGCATTAAATCAGAAAAAAATGTGAAGATATTTGATAGATATGCTAAAAATAAAACCAAATTATTATGAAGCACCGTTGTTTTCATATTTATCATTTATGCAACATTATTTGAGACTCCAAAAGTAAAATACAGTAATTTTATATTCACACATTCAAAGTTTATTATTGTTTGCGCCGCGTACAATAAGAAGCCCTCAAAATATTAAGACTTATCTTTCACTTAACCCATGACTATTCGTAATTTTCTATGGCCCTCAGAGGAAATCATAACCAAATAGCCCTGAATACAAAATAGGATCCCCATCCCTAATGTAGGTGGTTATTAAGTACAGTATAAGCTTTGGTGGCAGCGAAAATGGGGCAAAGTATGAATGAATATTAAGATAAATGTGTAATAGACTATGCCTTATTGCAAGTGGATTTCACAGAGTGGACGCGGTGTGTTGTAAAACGAGGTCAGTAAGAAAATTTTTCTATAATGTGTAAGGCTACAATAAGCAAATGCATATACAGAATGGTTGGTCTGCTAGTGAATGTGTAGGGCAAAGGGAAAAGGAAGTATAGGAGTGGATAAAATTAGTGTTAGAAGAATACAAAAGGTTGCAAAACTCAAGAGAGAGAGAGATGGGAAAAGGAAAGTTAAAACTGTAGACTGTATGATTGTGCCTAAAATAAGTAAATAAAGTAGAGAATATATTAAGTGATTCTATATTCTGGTCCTTAGAGCCCCAACCCCTAATACAGTATGAATGGATTGTTGAAAATCATCTATGGAAGTGATGTTTTGATATTGAATCTGAGAAAGAGGTTGGTAATGATCAAGAGAATTAAAAATCCAAGTATAACAAAATGAACCTAATTTTGTCCAGCAAAGGAGCAATGAAAAATATGTAAACCACCATCAAGGTTGTCAAGAAATATATGTGGTTAAGATACCTAGGCTTACAGATGGTGTCAAGATGTGTGCTGAATTAAGTAATATTTACCAAGAGATTCTAGATGAAATATACAGCAAATTAGCAAGTAAATCAACCCGATGGGACAAAAAGACAGGTCTTAGAAGAGGCATCTCTGTTACACTGGACTTCAAGGCAGGAAGCCAGAAGGCAGTACAGAAAAGTAACAGGAACATGATAGTAGTTTTCTGTTCACAGGATCTTATTATATTATGTCCAAGTAGTGCAGAAACACAGGCTGCTGTATTGAGGAAAATTGAACGCATTTTGGTAGAGGTGGTATTATGGTTTGCTATGGCTTATATTTCACACTAAGATGTGCAGGGATCATATGTGAGTGGCACAATTGTATGTTTAAAATGATCCAATGATAGATATGAACATATGAAAATGTCTGGACTGTGGCGATGATTGAACGTGAGACCTGCACATGTTAGTGTGAAATATAAGCCATAGCAAACCATAACAACACCCCTACCAAAAGGCGTTCAATTTTCCTCATTATAGAAAAAAGTTCTTGCTGAGCACAGTTTACAACACATCTCCTCTAGTCTGTGAAATCCATATGGCATAGCCTATTACACTTTTATCTGTATATTCATTCATACTTTGCCCCTTTTTTTCTCCCACCAAAGCTTATACTGTACTTAGTAACCACCTACATCAAGGATGGGGAACCTATTTTGCTTTCAGGGCCATTTGGTTATGATTTTCCCCGAGGGCCATAAAAAATTATGAAGTCGTGGGTTAAATGAAAGACGGGTCTTAATATTTTGAGGGCTTATTATTGTACACATCGCAAACAATAATAAACTTTGAATACGTGAATATAAAATTACAGTATTTTACTTTTGGAGTCTCAAATAATGTTGCATAAATGATAAACATGAAAACAACGCTTCCTCATAATAATTTTCTTGTATTTTTACCATATCTATCAAATATCTTCAAACTTTTTTCTGATTTAATGCCCTGAGAATGTTAACAAATAGAACTCGCCTGATTAATGTGGTGGCTGAAACTCCTATTCTTTGGCGAGGCATGAGATGTTAGGTGGATCTGATCATGTTGCAACTTGCAGCTGGTATTCAAGATGTGTATCGGTGATTCTTGAATACAAGTGATTTTTGGCTAAGGTAAACTTTGAAAAGAATTGCTCACAAGAATATGTGGATTCAAATATAGATGCATATTACAGCGCATACCTCCTCAAAGATGGAAAAGTATCTGCCTTTACTGTATATACTATCCATAGACGTCTATAAGCGAGAGACTGTTTTATCTAGCTTTCATATTCCAATCTGTGTTGGATCCATCTACTACAAACATATCCTTAATTTTCATAACAATTTCCATCCTTCATAGTGTCTATTTCCATAAATCTCCCATCGCTTTACATACAGCCTCAGCCTCTGTTCATCAGTTTCCTGTATCATATGTATTATTGTGGCATTCATTTTCAAAAACTTTCATATCATACTTAGTATTTCTTGCTTTCATTATATAAATTAAAACCGGCTTACATTATATAAAAACTGTTAAGTATTGTACAGCATTATCATTATTTCAACACAGTAACCAGCATAAGGTTAACTATGTTAACAACAATTTCATTTTTTTATTTAGAGTAATACCCAAGGTTAAGAGATGTAAAGTCAGAACTGATGCCAAGTTAAACCAACATAAAGGAGGGCTTTATAGTAGAGAAAGGGTTTTGAAGGAAGCAAAACAAATGGAAAAAATTCCTACAATAGATTTTTGAGGGCTAGGTTAGGTTAAGTAAAATTTGGAAATCAAATCGCCTGAAATTACATAAAAAAAAATCAGACTATATATCAGTTTAATGAGATCAGTGTTACTGTATGGACACGAGTCATGTTATGAAAAATGAAAATCTCCAACAGATTCAGTTGATTTGAAAATAAAGTCCTCAGTAGGATATTAGAAGTTAAATGGCAGGACAGGATTAGAAATGAAACAGATTACTCAATCACCATATGTAGATAAGATCATGAAGAGGGAGGGGTAGATGAAGATGGTCTGGTTATGCTCTTCGCACTCCAAGAGAGATTAGTTCACCAAATATTTAACTTGGCTCCACAAGGCACTAGAAGAGTTAGAAGACCCAGAAATACATGGCTGAGGACTATGAAGCGTGGAGTAGGATATGGCAAATGGAGAAGTATTGAATTAAAAGCCCAAGATAGAGAAGACTGGCGAAATCTAACCGAGGCCCTTTGCGTCAATAGGCGTAAGAGATGATAACGATATCGTTGCGTTTTATGAAGTGTTGTATTTCACAGTTTTTATATAATGAAAGCAGGTTATAGGTACTTTTTCGAGAAATTAGATGGTTGTCTGTGAGAATAGATCAGAGTGATTTCTGTTATAAATACAGGAAACATAAAGTATGACATGAAAGTTTTTGAAAAAGAATGCCACGATAATACATTCGGTACAGGAAACTAATGAACAAAGGCTGAGGAAGAATACTGAAAACCAAGTTTTATATAAAGCAATGGAAGAGTTGTGGAAGTAGACACTAAGAAAGATGGAGATTCAAGGTTCAATTGATTCCAATTAAGGTTATGAAAATTGAGTATATGTTTGTAGTAGATGGATCTAACAAAGATTGGAATATGAAAGCTAGATAAAAGTCTCTCACTTATAGACTTCTATGGATGATATATACAGTAAAGGCAGATACTTTTCCATCTATGAGTAGGTATGCTCTGAAATATGCATCTATATTTGGATCCACATATTGTAGTGAGTAATTCTTTTCAAAGCTTACCTTAGCAAAGAATTGTGTTCAAGATTCACTGATATAAATCTTGAAAAACCGGCTGCAAGTTGCTACCTTATAAATACCACCTAACATTACACGCCTTGCCAAAGAGAAGTTTCAGACATCCCATTAATCGGGCGAGTTCTATTTAACATTCTTAGGGCATTAAATCAGAAAAAAATGTGAAGATATTTGATAGATATGCTAAAAATAAAACCAAATTATTAGGAAGCACCGTTGTTTTCATATTTATCATTTATGCAACATTATTTGAGACTCCAAAAGTAAAATACTGTAATTTTATATTCACGCATTCAAAGTTTATTATTGTTTGCGATGTGTACAATAAGAAGCCCTCAAAATATTAAGACTTATCTTTCACTTAACCCATGACTATTCGTAATTTTCTATGGCCCTCGCAGGAAATCATAAACAAATAGCGCTAAATACAAAATAGGATCCCCATCTCTGATGTCGGAGGTTGGTTACTAAGTACAGTATATGCCTTGGTGGCAGAGAAAATGGGGCAAAGTATGAATGAATATTAAGATAAATGTGTTATAGACTATTCCATATTGCAAGTGGATTTCACAGACTGGAGGGGGTGTGTTGTAAACTGTGCTCAGCGAGAACATTTTTCTATTATGTGTAAGGCTACAATAAGAAAATGCATAAACAGAATGGTTGGTCTGCTAGTGAATGTGTAGGGCAAAGGGAAAAGGAATGTTAGGAGTGGATAAAATTAGTGTTTGAAGAATACAAAAGGTTGCAAAACTCAAGAGAGAGAGATGGGAAAAGTTAAGTTAAAACTGTAGACTGTATGATTGTACCTAAAATAAGTAAATAAAGTACAGAATATATTAAGTGATTCTAGATTCTGGTCCTTAGAGCCCCAACCCCTAATACAGTATGAATGGATTGTTGAAAATCATCCATGTTAGTGATGTTTTGATATTGAATCTGAAAAAGAGAAAGAGGTTGGTAATGATTAAGAGAATTTAAAATCCAAGTATAACAAAATAAACCTAATTTTGTCCAGAAAAGGAGCAATGAAAAATATGTAAACCATCAAAGTTGTCAAGAAATATTTGTGGTTAAGATACCTAATCTTACAGATGGTGTCAAGATGTGTGCTGAATCAAGTAATATTTACCAAGAGATTCTAGATGAAATATACAGCAAATGAGCAAGTAAATCAACCCGATGGGACAAAAAGACAGGTCTTAGAAGAGGCATCTCTGTTACACTGGACTTCAAGGCAGGAAGCGAGAAGGCAGTACAGAAAAGTAGCAGGAACATGAAAGTAGTTTTCTGTCCCCAGGATCCTATTATATTATGTCCAAGTAGTGCAGAAACACAGGCTGCTGTACTGAGGAAAATTGAACGCATTTTGGTAGAGGTGGTATTATGGTTTGCTATGGCTTATATTTCACACTAAGATGTGCAGGTATCATATGTGAGTGGCACAATTGTATGTTTAAAATGATCCAATGATAGATATGAACATATGAAAATGTCTGGACTGTGGCGATGATTGAACGTGAGACCTGCACATGTTAGTGTGAAATATAAGCCATAGCAAACCACAACACCACCCCTACCAAAATGTGTTCAATTTTCCTTATTATAGAAAAATGTTCTTGCTGAGCACAGTTTACAACACACCCCCTCTAGTCTATGAAATCCACTTGCAAAATGGCATAGCCTATTACACTTTTATCTGTATATTCATTCATACTTTGCCCTCTTTTTCTCTCCCACCAAAGCTTATACTGTACTTAGTAACCACCTACATCAGGGATGGGGAACCTATTTTGTAATCAGGGCTATTTGGTTATGATTTTCCCCGAGGGCCATAGAAAATTATGAAGTCGTGGGTTACATGAAAGACGGGTCTTAATATTTTGAGGGCTTATTATTGTACACATCGCAAACAATAATAAACTTTGAATCCGTGAATATAAGATTACAGTATTTTACTTTTGGAGTCTCAAATAATGTCGCATAAATGATAAATATGAAAACAACGCTTCCTCATAATAATTTTCTTGTATTTTTACCATATCTATCAAATATCTTCACATTTTTTTCTGATTCAATGCCCAGAGAATGTTAACAAATAGAACTCGCCTGATTAATGTGGTGGCTGAAACTCCTATTCTTTGGCGAGGCATGAGATGTTAGGTGGATCTGATCACGTTGCAACTTGCAGCTGGTATTCAAGATTTGTATCGGTGATTCTTGGGTAAGGTAAGCTTTGAAAATAATTGCTCACAACAATATGTGGATCGAAATATAGATGCACATTACAGCGCATACCTCCTCAAAGATGGAAAAGTATCTGCCTTTACTGTATATATCATCCATAGACATCTATAAGCAAGGGACTGTTTTATCTAGCTTTCATATTCCAATCTGTGTTAGATCCATCTACTAAAAACATATCCTCAATTTTCATAACTATTTCCATCCTTCGTAGTGTTTGTTTCCATAACTCTCCCATCGCTTTACATACAACCTCAGCCTCTGTTCATTAGTTTCCTGTATTGTATGTATAATCGTGGCATTCTTTTTCAAAAAACTTTCATATCATACTTAGTATTTCTTGTATTTATAACATAGAAATTATTGTGTTCTATTCTCATTACGGGAATATAACTTGGAACTTTTTAACAGACACAGACAACCATCTAATTTCTAAAGAAAGTACCTACAACCTGCTTTCATTATATAAATTACAACCGGCTTACGTTATATAAAAACTGTCAAGTATTGTACAGCATTATCATTATTTCAACACAGTAACCAGCATAAGGTTAATTATGTTAACAACAATTTCACTTTTGAATTTAGAGTAATACCCAAGGTTGTGAGATGTAAAGTCAGAACTGACGCCAAGTCAAACCAACATAAAGGATGGCTTTATAGTAGAGAAATGCTTTTGAAGGAAGCAAAACAAATGGAAAAAAATTCCTACAATAGGTTTTTGAGGTTTAGGTTAGGTTAAGTAAAATTTTGAAATCAAATCGCCTGAAATTACATAAAAAAAATCAGACTATATATCAGTTTAATGAGATCAGTGTTACTGTATGGACATGAGTCATATCATGACAATGAAACAATCTCCAACAAATTAAGGTAATTTGAGAATAAAGTCCTCAGTAGGATATTGGAAGTTAAATGGCAGGACAGGATTAGAAATGAAACATATTACTCAATCACCATATGTACATAAGATCATGAAGAGGGAGGGGTAGATGACGATGGTCTGGTCATGCTCTTCGCACTCCAAGAGAGATTACTTCGCCAAGTGTTTAACTTGGCTCCACAAGGCACTAGAAGAGTTAGAAGACCCAAAAATACATGGCTGAGGACTATGAAGCATAAAGTAAATGATGATGAATGGAGACGTATTGAATTAAAAGCTCAAGATAGAGACAATTGGAGAAATCTAACCGAGGCTGTTTGCGTCAATAGTTGTAAGAGATGATGTTCATATAGTTTTGTCTCTTATGAAGTGCTGTACTTTAGTTTTTATATAATGAAAGCAAGTTATAGGTACTTATTTTGAGAAATTAGATGGTTGTCTGTGTCTGTTAAAAAGTTCCAAGTTATATTCCCATAATGAGAATAGAACAATGATTGCTGTTTTAATACAGGAAATACAAAGATAGATATGAAATTTTTTGAAAAAGAATGCCACGATAATATATACGATACAGGAAACTAATAAACAGAGGCTGAGCGAGCATACTAAAAACCAAGTTGTATGTAAAGCGATGAGAGAGTTATGGAAATAAAGACACTATGGAGGGATGGAGATATAAGGTTCAATTGATTCCAAATAAGGTTATGAAAATTGAGTATATGTTTGTAGTAGATGGATCTAACACAGATTGCAATATGGAAGCTAGATAATACAGTCTCTTGCTTATAGACTTCTATGGATGATATATACAGTAAAGGCAGAAACTTTTCCATCTTTGAGGAGGTATGCAATGTAATATGCATCTATATTTGGATCCACATATTGTTGTGATAAATTCTTTTCAAAGCTTACCTTAGCCAAGAATTGTTTTTTATTCAAGACTCACAGATACAAATCTTGAAAAACCATCTGCGAGTTGTAACATGATCACATCCACATAACATCACACTTCTCGCCAAAGAGAAAGAGTTTCAGCCACCACATTAATCAGGCAAGTTCTATTTGTTAACATTAAATCAGAAAAAATGTGAAGATATTGGATAGATATGCTAAAGATGAAAGCAAATTATTAGGAAGCAGCATTGTTTTTATATTCATCATTTATGCAACATTATTTGAGTCTCTAAAAGTAAAATACTGTAATCTTATATCTACGCATTCAAAGTTTATTATTGTTTGCGATGTGTACAATAGCCCTCAAAATATCAAGACATCTTTCACTTAACACACGACTTCATAATTTTCTATGGCCCTCGCAGGAAATCACAAACAAATAGCGCTGAATACAAAATAGGATCCCCATCTCTGATGTAGGAGGTTGGTTACTAAGTACAGTATATGCTTTGGTGGCAGAGAAAAAGAGGCAAAGTATGAATGAATATACAGATAAAAGTGTAATAGGCTATGCCATATTGCAAGTGGATTTCACAGACTGGAGGGGGTGTGTTGTAAACTGTGCTCAGCAAGAACATTTTGTTAGAATGTGTATGGCTACAATAAGCAAATGCATAAACAGAATGGTTGGTCTGCTAGTGAATGTGTAAGAGAATGAGTAAAGGAAGGTCAGGAGTGGATAAAATTAAGTGTTTGAAGAAGTGTACAAATGGTTGCAAAACTCAAGAGAGAGATGGGAAAAGGAAAGATAAAACTGTACAGTGTGTGAAAGAGGTTGGTAATGATTAAGAGAATCAAAAATACAAGTACAGTATAATAAAAAGGGCAGATATATGCAATGAATCTTTTTAATGCCTGATATGCAAAAGACAAAATTAGTTAGTGGATGAAAGCTCTCTTGTTAAGATAGACTGCTATGTCTTAGAAGAGATGAAAGCATTACTGTTGGCTTGGAGAGAAACTGGACTGTGAAGCTGGAGTAGAGAGGGCAGTAAGAAAAAGTGGTTGCGGCAACATGGAAAAATGCACCCAACTCCTAAAAATTGAGACTGGCCAGTGGAATATGGAATTAAAATGATGTATTGAAAATAGTGGAAGATCAGGAGTTTAAAATCTAAGCAAATGCAAGGAACAGACGAAGTAAATATATGGATAGTAGACGATATAAATGTCTCAGAGTACATGACTTATAGAGAGTCATTAATGAGTAACCCAGTGAATATTACGGCAAAGTTCCTAGATAAATACTATGGGGTTGAATCGTTGAGAAAACCAACATGTAGAAAAGTATATATACTGTACAGTATCAAGAATGCTATGCAGCACACACACGAGATTGCATGTCATAAAAAAGGATACAAATATTAATGCAAAGTAGACTTCAATGTATTTTACTTGTAATGGAATGGGTCATAAAAAGGAAATGCAAAAGTTTGTTTTGTTGTGGATAGAAAGGGAATTGTGTGAATGAAGGTATGAAAGGTCATATCAAATACTATCCAAGTGTTTAAGGCTCTGCCATAAAACAATAGCACAGTATTCAGTGTTTTAAAAGTTATTGGGGGTGCAGAAACTATGTTCAGCAGTGGTTAATCAAGGAGAGGATTTCTAGTTTGATAAAAGGATTGAACAAGTCAATCAAGCAATAAAAGGATTGCTAAAGGAATGAACAGCATGGAATTAGAATAAGGAGTGGGTTTGTGGATAAAGTTTAGCTTATTATACAGTTTTGTAAATAGTCAAAAGGATAAAAATTTCATGTGGCTTTTGTAGAAATAGAAAAATGTCACCATAGAAATGATAAATGATTGATTGACTGGTATTTTAATTGTATTATACT
Source organism: Palaemon carinicauda (assembly GCF_036898095.1). Classification (NCBI taxonomy): domain Eukaryota; kingdom Metazoa; phylum Arthropoda; class Malacostraca; order Decapoda; family Palaemonidae; genus Palaemon; species Palaemon carinicauda. The sequence continues at coordinate 37,058 of NW_027171701.1, forward strand.
GTAGAGAGGCAAGTTGGAGAGCAATCAAAGCTTAATTATGTAAGTTAAGTAATTTGGAATAGCATTTCTTTACATCAGTAAGGCAAGTTATTAGTGAATAGGGTGATGTATCACAATAAAGATGGTCCAAGATAAGTGTGCATTATGTCTTCATGGATGGAATGATGCAGAAATTCATAAGAATCTTTATGGATGGATGCAGAAAGTCCTAAGAATAAAGTGGATGCAAGTGAAACCACTGGGGTGGATGAGATAATGAACTGAGCGGGTACTGAACTGCCATTTGCAGATCACATTTAGTCGACCATGAAAAGAAACTGTAGTAGAAGCATTTCATTGTTTGAAAGCAATTATAAGTGAGAATAAGGCAAAGAGGGTAACGGAAAACAGAACAGAGTAATAAATGTTAGTGTGGAAGGTGGAAAAAAGGAAGCGACTCATTCACTGACTTGTCCTGGAGTTTCTGAATAAACTGCAAGGTTTGTGCAAAAAAAAATCATAACACGATAGAACTACATGTGGAAGCAAAGGTGAAAAGTTGAACAAAGTTTTTTATTACAATTTGGATATTGAACCAGAAAAAAAGAGAGATTAGTTCAGATATTGGGTAATTAAACAGAATCACAGATAAGCAATGGATTTTTTTAGATGCCTGATATGTAGAAAAATTTGTTAGTGGATGAAAGCCATCTTGTTAAGATAAGATGCCTACGTATTAGAATAAATAAAAGCATTTCTCTTAAGCTTGGAGAGAAACTGGATTCAGAAGATGGAGTTGAGAGGGCAGTAAGAAAAAGTAGCTGCAACAACATGGAAGAATGCGCATGCACCAAACTCCTACAAAACTAAGATGGACAAGTGGAATATGGAATTAAAATGATGTATTGGAAATAGCGGAAGATCATGAGTTTTAAACCTAAGCAAATGCAAGGAATAGACGAAGTGAATATATGGATAGTAGAGGATATAAGTGTCTCAGAGTACATGACTTAAAGAGGGTCATTAATGAATAACCCAGTGAACGTTACGACAAATTTCATGGATAAATCATGGGGATGAATCATTGAGAAAACCAGTATGTACAAAAGTATACACATTTTACGGTACCACAATGTTAGACAGCGCACACTCGCACGCGCGTGCACTCACACACACAAGTTTACATGTTATAAAAATAGGATACAAAAATGAAATAAAATTGAACTTTAAGGTATTTTACATGTAATAGAATGGGTCATAAAAAGTGAATGTAGAAGTTTGTCTTGGTTGCGGATAGAAAGGGCATTGTCAATAAATATATGAAAGGTCACATAAAATACTATTATGTAAAAGGCTCTGCCAGAACAAACAAGTACAGTATTTGGACTTTTAATTAAAAGTTATTGGATGTGCAGACACTGTGGTCTGCAGATTTACAAACCATGAATGTACATTGCTGGTTATGTAGAATGCATGTTTAAGAGAATGAGACATTGAAAAAAAGGAATGTATGTGAATGGTGGTAATGTTTAGAAAAATATGTCAAAGGTGGTAAACTTAAGAGCAAGAAGTGATTTCAGTTATTTTGAATATGCAATAAGTGTAAAAGGGCATGAAAGATCGAATGGAAATTACTAAGATTTTGAGCAAGATGATTTGACAATGTATAGGAAACTTATCAACTAAAAGTAGAGGTTCTGTGTCTAATATGAATGGGTGTTCCATGAGACCCAAGTTAAGGTGGTTTTCAACTAATAAAGTGACATACATTTCCCATACACATACTGAACACAGGTACTTACAACCTGCTTCAATTATATGAAAATTGAAAAGTACAGCATTTAATCATTATTTTCCCATATAAAAATCACTGCAAGATTAACAATGTTAAAGACAATTTCATTTTTGTATCGAGTAACACACAAGGTTAAGTGACGTCAAGTCAGAACCGACGCAAGTTGAACCAACGTAAAGAGAGCAATTACTGTCAAATAGTTTTCATGGAAACAAAACAAATGGATAATGCAAAAAATAGATAGTTGTTTGTCTGTTATGAAGTGTTGTACTTCACTGTTTTTATATAATGAAAGCAGTTTATAAGAACTTTTTTGAGGGATTAGATAGATGTATATTTCTGAAGTTCGAGTCCTATTGACGTAATGCGAATAGAACAGAATGACTTGTATGTAAAGAATGGGAATGACAGAGAATACCAGAAGTCAAGTTGTATGTAATGATGGGAGTTGTGGAAGTAGCTGATAAATTTAATATTTTCAATATATTTATCTTCTTAATATTTCATTCTTTATCTGATATCAGCTTGTCAATACAAAAACAATTCCATTACCAGATACAAACGAATAGATATAGATAAGAGTGTGTGTCCATCACCAATATAGTTCAAACACCATGAATCCAATCGGCTGACTACTCCTCCAACAATCACCTTCACTAACAACATGTGACCTGACGTCACCGAGACGTCGGGTAAACTTTTCTTCACTAATTTTCACTATATTGCATATTTATTTATTATAAACAAATCACTTCAAGTTTTTCTCCCAATCTTATCTATATACCTATATCAACCCTTTACATTAATACTGTACTTTTTAACTAATCAACCTTTCAATTATCATACTGTACTACTATAAATTCTCTTCCTTCAAATAAAGCATTAAAATAAATCCTCCAACTAATCAGTAACCACTATGGGAGATGGAGACTGAAGGTCGGAATGCTTGAAAATTTTTTTTTTTTAAATTGTCGTGGATGGGTTTAATACAGATTGTAGTGGGAAGAGTGATGCATTTTTAACGAGTAACAGGTCTGAGATTCAAGTTTATGTACAAGTGTAAAATGATGTATTTGTAAATAAACTTGAATTTCAAAGATCTGTTACTCGTTAAACATGCATCACCCTTCACACTACAATCTGTATTAAACCCATCCACAACAATTTTCAAAAAGATTTTTTCAAGCAATCCGACCTTCAGTCTCCATCTCCAGTGGTGGTTACTGATTAGTTAGAGGATATATTTTAATGCTTTATTTGAAGGAAGAGAATTTAGAGTAGTACAGTATGATAATTGAAAGGTTATTAAGTGAAGCAGTACAGTATTATTAAAAAAGGGTTAATATATAGATATTTAAAAAAGATTGTGAGAAAAACATGAAGTGATTTGTGTATAATAACTAAATATGCAATATAGTGATAAGCAGTGAAGAAAAGAGTTGTTTACGTGACATCGCAGTGATGTGAAGGTGATTGTCGTAGTAGTAGTCAGCTGATTGGATTCATGGTGTTTGAACTATATTGGCGGTGAGGACATACACTCTTATCTATATTGATTCTTATGTATCTAGTGATCAAATTGATTTTGTGTTGAAAAGCTGACAGCAGATATAGAAGGAAATCAATTAGATCACTAGATTCATAAGAATCAATATAGATAAAAGTGTGCGTCCACTGCCAATATAGTTCAAACACCATGAATCCAAGGATGACCTTCGATCAAAGGGATTAACCGGTGATGAAGTGTGGGACAGAGGTAGATGAAGAAAGCTGACCAGAAACATCGGCCCCACACAGAAGTGGGAAAAGAAGTAGACAAAGAAGAAGAAGAAGAAAATGATGTACTTTATTTACAAGTGCAAAATGATATAGTAAGATATAAGATGAAATGATATAGAAACAAGCATTATATTGTGAATATAGGTAAGAAAAAAATAATGGCAGAGAATGAAAACCAGAAATAACAAGTAAAGAAAATTACAAGGGGATGAATGTAAGTGGTCAATTCATTTAAGTATCTAGGAGTACATGCAATGGATGCTAGTTAAAGAAGAGGCAAGTCCCAGAATAGATTAGGAAGATAGATAGCAGTCTGGGGGCTAAAGACTGTTAAAAGGAAATTGTCTTTGTAAGTAAAGCATGAAATATACGAGTAGATTCTTTAATCTAAAGAGGAGGATGAAGTCATGTTAAATAGAAAAATTGTGATGAAAGGACTAAATGATTTCTGTTATAAATACAGGAAATACAAAGTATGATATGAAAGTTTTTGAAAAAGAATGCCACGATAATACGTACGGTACAGGAAACTAATGAACAGAGGCTGAGGAAGAATACTGGAAACCAAGTTTTATATAAAGCAATGGGAGAGTTGAGGAAGTAGACACTATGGAAGATGGAGATTCAAGGTTCAATTGATTCCAATTAAGGTTATGAAAATTGAGTATAAGTTTGTAGTTGATGGATCTAACACAGATTGGAATATGAAAGCTAGATAAAACAGTCTCTCGCTTATAGATGTCTATGGATGATATATACAGTAAAGGCAGATACTTTTCCATCTTTGAGGAGGTATGCGCTGTAATATGCATCTATATTTGGATCCACATATCATTGTGAGCTTGTGAGCAATTCTTTTCAAAGCTTACCTTAGCAAAGAATTGTGTTCAAGACTCACTGATATAAATCTTGAAAAACCATCTGCGAGTTGCAACATGATCACATCCACATAACATCACACTTCTCGCCAAAGAGAAGGAGTTTCAGCCACCACATTAATAAGGCGAGTTCTATTTGTTAACATTAAATCAGAAAAAATGTGAAGATATTGGATAGATATGCTAAAAATAAAAGCAAATTATTAGGAAGCAGCATTGTTTTTATATTAATCATTTATGCAACATTATTTGAGCCTCCAAAAGTAAAATACTGTAATTTTATAGTCACGCATTCAGCTTATTATTGTTTGCGATGTGTACAATAATAAGCCCTCAAAATATTAAGACTTATCTTTCACTTAACCCATGACTATTCGTAATTTTCTATGGCCCTCGGAGGAAATCATAACCAAATAGCCCTGAATACAAAATAGGATCCCCATCCCTAATGTAGGTGGTTATTAAGTACAGTATAAGCTTTGGTGGCAGAGAAAATGGGGTAAAGTATGAATGAATATTAAGATAAATGTGTAATAGACTATGCCTTATTGCAAGTGGATTTCACAGAGTGGACGCGGTGTGTTGTAAAACGAGGCAGCAAGAAAATTTTTCTATAATGTGTAAGGCTACAATAAGCAAATGCATAAACAGAATGGTTGGTCTGCTAGTGAATGTGTAGGGCAAAGGGAAAAGGAATGTTAGGAGTGGATAAAATTAGTGTTTGAAGAATACAAAAGGTTGCAAAACTCAAGAGAGAGAGAGAGATGGGAAAAGGAAAGTTAAAACTGTAGACTGTATGATTGTGCCTAAAATAAGTAAATAAAGTAGAGAATATATTAAGTGATTCTATATTCTGGTCCTTAGAGCCCCAACCCCTAATACAGTATGAATGGATTGTTGAAAATCATCTATGGAAGTGATGTTTTGATATTGAGTCTGAGAAAGAGGTTGGTAATGATCAAGAGAATTAAAAATCCAAGTATAACAAAATGAACCTAATTTTGTCCAGCAAAGGAGCAATGAAAAATATGTAAACCACCATCAAGGTTGTCAAGAAATATATGTGGTTAAGATACCTAAGCTTACAGATGGTGTCAAGATGTGTGCTGAATTAAGTAATATTTACCAAGATATTCTAGATGAAATATACAGCAAATGAGCAAGTAAATCAACCTGATGGGACAAAAAGACAGGTCTTAGAAGAGGCATCTCTGTTACACTGGACTTCAAGGCAGGAAGCGAGAAGGCAGTACAGAAAAGTAGCAGGAACATGAAAGTAATTTTCCATCCCCAGGATCCTATTATATTATGTCCAAGTAGTGCAGAAACACAGGCTGCTGTATTGAGGAAAATTAAACGCATTTTGGTAGGGGCGGTGTTATGGTTTGCTATGGCTTATATTTCACACTAAGATGTGCAGGTATCATATGTGAGTGGCACAATTGTATGTTTAAAATGATCCAATGATAGATATGAACATATGAAAATGTCTGGACTGTGGCGATGATTGAACGTGAGACCTGCACATGTTGGTGTGAAATATAAGCCATAGCAAACCATAACAACACCCCTACCAAAAGGCGTTCAATTTTCCTCATTATAGAAAAAAGTTCTTGCTGAGCACAGTTTACAACACATCTCTAGTCTGTGAAATCCATATGGCATAGCCTATTACACTTTTATCTGTATATTCATTCATACTTTGCCCCTTTTTTTCTCCCACCAAAGCTTATACTGTACTTATTAACCACCTACATCAAGGATGGGGAACCTATTTTGCATTCAGGGCCATTTGGTTATGATTTTCCCCGAGGGCCATAAAAAATTATGAAGTCGTGGGTTAAATGAAAGACGGGTCTTAATATTTTGAGGGCTTATTATTGTACACATCGCAAACAATAATAAACTTTGAATACGTGAATATAAAATTACAGTATTTTACTTTTGGAGTCTCAAATAATGTTGCATAAATGATAAACATGAAAACTACGCTTCCTCATAATAATTTTCTTGTATTTTTACCATATCTATCAATTATCTTCAAACTTTTTTTCTGATTTAATGCCCTGAGAATGTTAACAAATAGAACTCGCCTGATTAATGTGGTGGCTGAAACTCCTATTCTTTGGCGAGGCATGAGATGTTAGGTTGATCTGATTATGTTGCAACTTGCAGCTGGTATTCAAGATTTGTATCAGTGATTCTTGAATACAAGTGATTCTTGGCTAAGGTAAACTTTGAAAAGAGTTGCTCACAATAATATGTGGATCCAAATATAGATGCATATTACAGCGCATACCTCCTCAAAGATGGAAAAGTATCTGCCTTTACTGTATATACCATCCATAGACGTCCATAAGCGAGAGACTGTTTTATCTGGCTTTCATATTCCAATCTGTGTTAGATCCATCTACTACAAACATATCCTCAATTTTCATAACAATTTCCATCGTTCATAGTGTCTATTTCCATTACTCTCCTATCGCTTTACATACAACCTTAGCCTCTGTTCATTAGTTTCCTGTATTGTATGTATTATCATGGCATTCTTTTTCAAAAACTTTCATATCATACTTAGTATTTCTTGTATTTATAACATAGAAATCACTGTGTTCTATTCTCATTACAGGAATATAACTTGGAACTTTTTAACAGACACAGACAACCATCTAATTTCTCAAGGAAGTACCTACAACCTGCTTTCATTATATAAATTACAACTGGGTTACATTATATAAAAACTGTTAAGTATTGTACAGCATTATCATTATTTCAACACAGTAACCAGCATAAAGTTAACTACGTTAACAACAATTTCACTTTTGAATTTAGAGTAATACCCAAGGTTTCGAGATGTAAAGTCAGAACTGACGCCAAGTTAAACCAACTTAAAGGAGGGCTTTATAGTAGAGAAATGGTTTTGAAAGAAACAAAACAAATGGAAAAAATTCCTACAATAGATTTTTGCGGGTTAGGTTAAGTAAAATTTTGAAATCAAATCGCCTGAAATTATATAACAAAAATCAGACTATATATCAGTTTAATGAGATCAGTGTTACTGTAAGGACACGAGTCATATCATGACAATGAAACAATCTCCAACAGATTAAGTTGATTTGAGAATAAAGTCCTCAGTAGGATATTCGAAGTTAAATGGCAGGATAGGATTAGAAATGAAACAGATTACTCAATCACCATATATAGATAAGGTCATGTAGAGGGAGGGGTAGATGAAGATGGTTTGGTCATGCTCTTCACACTCCAAGAGAGATTAGTTCGCCAAATGTTTAACTTGGTTCCACAAGGCACTAGAAGAGTTAGAAGACCAAGAAATACATAGCTGAGGACTATGAAGCGTGAAGTAGGATATGGCAAATGGAGAAGTATTGAATTAAAAGCTCAAGATAGAGACGACTGGCGAAATCTAACCGAGGCCCTTTGCGTCAATAGGCGTAACAGATGATAACGATATAGTTGCGTCTTATGAAGTGTTGTATTTCAAAGTTTTTATATAATGAAAGCAGGTTATGGGTACTTTTTCGAGAAATTAGATGGTTGTCTGTGAGAATAGATCAGAATGATTTCTGTTATAAATACAGGAAATATAAAGTATGATATGAAAGTTTTTGAAAAAGAATGCCACGATAATATATACGATATAGGAAACTAATGAACAGAAGCTGAGCGAGAATATTAAAAAACAAGTTGTATGTAAAGCAATGAGAGAGTTATGGAAATAGACACTATGAAAGATGGAAATTGTTATGAAAATTGAGGAAGCGATGTTTCGATATTGAATCTGAGATGAGAAAGAGAAAGAGGTCGGTAATGATTAAGAGAACTGAAAATCCAATTATAACATAATGAACCTGAATTTGACCAGAAAAATATGTAAACCACCATCAAGGTTGTCAAGAAATATATGTGGTTAAGATACCTAGGCTTACAGATGGTGCCAAGATGTGTGCTGAATCAAGTAATATTTACCAAGAGATTCTAGATGAAATAACAGCAAATGAGCAAGTAAATCAACCTGATGGGACAGTAAGACAGGTCTTAGAAGAGGCATCTCTGTTACACTGGACTTCAAGGCTGGAAGCGAGAAGGCAATACAGAAAAGTAGCAGGAACATGAAAGTAGTTTTCTGTCCCCAGGATCCTATTATATTATGTCCAAGTAGTGCAGAAACACAGGCTGCTGTATTGAGAAAAATTGAACGCATTTTGGTAGAGGTGGTATTATGGTTTGCTATGGCTTATATTTCACACTAGGATGTGCAGGTATCATATGTGAGTGGCACAATTGTATGTTTAAAATGATCCAATGATAGATATGAACATATGAAAATGTCTGGACTGTGGCGATGATTGAACGTGAGACCTGCACATGTTAGTGTGAAATATAAGCCATAGCAAACCATAACACCACCCCTACCAAAAAAGGCATGTACATTAAAATTTCGTCAGTTGAGGAATTAGAAATTTAGAATAAGTTCACTGGATTGAGTATTGTATACATCAAGTGGCTTCATTTAGTTAAATATGTAGCTATGTTTTTTAGCAATACAGTATTTTTACTATAAAAAGTGGAGGTTAATATGTTTTCAGAAAATAGTACTGTACGAAAGTCAATTTCAAAATTATTACTGATGGTAAAAGTGTATGAAAGTGATTATGTAAGTGGGTAACTATGAAAACAAAGTAAAAGTATGATTGCTTCTGATCCCTATAACTTCATATCCTGCCATATATGAGGCCTAATATGGGTATTACTCATTGGGCTCTGATTCAACTGTGTCCAGAATTAAAGTGTGACTGAGCTTAGATTTTACAGTTTGGAAATGTGAAATAAATAATGTGGCATGGAAGAGAAATTGAAGGCTTTGAGCAATGAACTAAGGAGGGGAGAAAATAAGAATGAAACATTGAGGAAGGAAAACAAAGGAGGTTAGTGAAAGGGATAAAAAACAGAAGGGGTTCCCTGAAAACCTCAAAGGAAATAAAGAAAGAAAGGATTGCATACATCATTAAGCTAACCTGAAGAATTGAATGTGCAGAAAAAGAAGACGGACATCGACTCTTGCAATAGCGTCATGAAATGTGAATGCAAGGACAAGAAAAATTTTCATTCAAAGTGCAAGACTGTGAGAAAAGTACAATATAAAAGCAAATATGAGACTGTACTCATCAATGGATATGAGTAAGGATAAGAAAGCAGACAGAATGGGCAAGTCGAGAGTAACAATATACAGAAATAATGTTGACTGCAGCAAGAGCTTATGGCTTTCTCTATTTATGTTGTTACTGTGGTTATGTCCATTACATATTTCATGGCTTCTACAATGATACCAAAGTATTGTTTGAAAGGAGCAAGATATGTGGAGATGCAATAAGATTATGGGTGCGAGAACTATGCAGTTTCTTTTTCTTTTTTTTGAGGGAAGTTCGTTGTTTTTTTAAAGGCTATCATAAGCGTGATTGAGCAGAGGTATGAATTTGCGAAAAAGGTCGAGTGATCAGGTGAGAAGATTGATACAGTATGAGAATAAGATAGAAGGAAGAGTTTGAAGAAGGAATTGGGGAAAATGATTGGAGATGTATCTATATGGCAAAGACTCGAGACAGGGAATGAGGATGTAAGGAACAAGAGACTTGAGACTAGTATTATGAGCAGGATAGTATGGGAAGCATTAGGAAAACCTTATACAACATGCATAATGAACTAATTGAACGATGAGGAATAAGGAATCTGATAGACCGAAGGCTCTTGCCCAACAAATTAAGGTAATGGAAAAATAGGAAAACATGAAACACAAGTATCAATGATGCAAATGCATTAAAAAACAAAAGTGGAACACTCACCATGGATAACGTTCTAACTTGGTTAACTCCGCCACTCATCAGCCTGTAAAGTAAATACAAAGGTAAATACAAAGCCAATGCAGTAATCATACAATATATTATTTCTATACTTACCAACATACATCTTAAAATTCCATTACGCTATTGCAAGTCAGACAGAGTTCCAAAGTGATGGATGTTTATGCATTTTATGTTCATCAATTTATAATTATTTCCTTCCTGATTTTCTATCCTTTCTATTATGTAGAAAAATTTCTTGATTTATGAAGAGAAAAGTTGAAACAATTATACATTTAACCATCTATAGTTGAGAAAGTGGTACAAACCCCTTACTCAGAGAAGCACTTAATAGTTATCACATGTTTCACATACAAACCACTGCTTTAAGAGCTTTGGATTAAGTCCATGAAGGGTAAGCAGGAAAAATTCTGCCCTATGTTTCAGAGGTCAAAGTAAAGTTTGTGCATTTACAATAGTGACATACGAGAAAATGAGATTTTGTGCCGAGAAAACTTTGACCAAAATTATCGCAGATACACCCAGCAAGGGAGGCCTGGTGAAAGCATTGTAGATGCTAGTTTCATACAAGGGAAAAATAATGAAATTAGAAGCAGCTAACAGTTAAGGAACAAAGCTATGATTTGCGAGGGATGAAGGATGAAAAAATGTAAAGGGGGAACATTATTCAAAATAATAAAAGGAGAAAAAAGGTCAAAATGAAGAATACAGAGAAAAATACCAAAGCAAATATTGCAGCTCTGTACTTGATGTGAAAGGGATGTTGGGTAAAGAATACAGTACTGCATAAATTTGTTTTCAACTGAAGTGGTGAATAATGGGGGGCAAATATTCGTGACCTGCCATAAACTTTCTGATATGGAAACGTACAGACCTTGGTAAACAAAATTAGCCAAGCAATATTAACAGACCCTATATAAGAAATTTTTCAAGTTGTGTCAATTTTTCAATATGAAAAGAATTTAACAATATTGTATATTGCACAGATAAAATTATCAACTTTCACAGAGTTGTCCGAACCATTTGTTTTGCAAACTAAAATATAATGCGTCTAATACGTCGTCTTCTCAAATTCATCAGATCAATTCTATATATTGCAATGTCTTCAAGGGATTTGTCTAACTTCTCAGAAGTACCTAAAACCACAAAATAGTTAAATACGCTAACTAAAAGTGTTAACGTATATCATGCAGAACTTTTATGAGAATGAGAGAGAGAGAGAGAGAGAGAGAGAGAGAGAGAGAGAGAGAGAGAGAGAGAGAGAGAGAGAGAGAGAGAGAATCCTAGCTATAAAGATCTATATGTGATACTCACTATACTGTACAATTAGTTTGACTTCAAGTTAGCCAGCCCTTTGCCCTTCAGCAAAGATTGGCCTGAATCTTCACAAGAACAGGATTGACAATATCAAATTTTAAAGTATTATTCTTGTCAATCCGACCTTTAGTTCACATTATACCATTCACGTCCAAAAACAAATTGAACTGCCTAACTAAAGGTGGAACTTCCACTGAAGAATCTCTATTCTTCAGATAAGATAATTCAAGAGGAAAAGCTTCCTCTTGCATCAACCATAGAAGGTAATTAAAAGCTGCCTCAACAGGGTCAGCTTGAATTTTCCTAAACTTATGTACAACAGTAAATACCTTAGAAACTACACTTATAAGTCTAGAAAAACTAGAAAAATTACTAATATTTACAAGAGGTTCCTTTTTAGGGAACATTACAGGAGAAATTAAGTCACCTTTCATATTATCAGGAATACAACCCAAAAGACCCTTAGGCCACTCGTCAGGAGAATTCAACCAAGAAGGCCCTTTGATCCAAAGACTGAAATTTTCAAGAAAGTGCTTACTAGCACAAAGTTTAGTTAGTAAATCAGCCTGATTGCTAGACGAAGGAATATAAGCTAATGAAACTCTACAAAATCTATCAGAAATCCTATCTAACAGACTAGAAATTTCCTTCAACCTATTATTTACAAATGTGTTTCTCTTAGGAGCCCTATTAGTTAGAATCCAACTAAGAACTACTTGGCTATCTATAAAAAGGGTTATGCTTTCAATTTCAGCACAATTTAATAGATTACTTTCAAAAATGGTGTCAAAACACTTCAAAGCTAATTGAGCAGCCAAAAGTTCTAAAGTAGGGAGAGTCTTCTCCTTAATAGGGCTAACCTTGGTTTTGGTAAATATCAGGGAACTATGATCACCTTGCACAGCATACATAGAAGCATCGGCAAACAAAAACAGCTTAACAGGAGCATCAGTTTTATAAGTTTGTCTAGAAAAGGAAGTTTGACTAACTTCACTGTAAGAACTACAAAATTTACTCCATAGTTTAGAAATTTCAGCACTAGCTGTTTCATCCCAGTTCGTAACTTGCTGGCACAACTTACGAATAACAAGCTTGCCCTGCAGCATTATAGGAGCAAATATTCCAATAGGATCAAAGACAGAGGACAAAGCTGACAAAATCTGACGCTTTGAGGAAGCATCCTTGTTCAATCGCTTAACCTTTAATTGTAAGGTATCTTGGTCAGAGTCATAAATATATCCTAAAATTTCCATTTCAGAAGAAGCTACCTTTTCATCTTCATCAAGAGTAGACAATAAAGCAGGAATGTTAGAACCCCACTCCCGTAAAGGCAACCCCCCTGAATTCATAATTTTCTTAATAGAATTGATAATAAATGGCATCTGGGCTCCCTGATTAGAAGAGAGCACTAAGTTATCCATATAAAATTTGTCTCTAATCAGAGAAGCTACTTCATTCCCTCTATAGCTAGACAAATGATGTTGAATAATATAATTCAATATAAAGGGAAAACTTACAAATCCAAAAATTATAGTATTATATCTATAAGCAACAAACTTCCCATTTATCTTTCTAAAGAAACAAAATCTATTTCGATCTGCCTCTAAAGATAACCTAACTTGGAGAAAAGCCTTGACTATATCAGCTACAACTACATAATCATTATTCCTCAAATACAAAACCAAAGACAAGTTGTTCATCAAATCAATACCAGGGAAAGCGGCTTCATTTAATGAAGGAGCTTTTCCCACCTTTAAACTACAGTTAAATACAGGACGGATTTTAGTAGTGGCATTTTCATCATTTCTGATGACAGGACGATGAGGAATGAATATTTGACCTGCGGCTCTATTTTTAACAGGCTCAATAATGCCAAGCTCCTCCTGTCTATCAAAAACTTCCTCATATTTAGAGGATATATTCTGGTCTTCTAATTTAGAATAAAGCCGTTCAGCAACTGCCAAAGAAATCTTTAAATTGTTTGGGACTTTTTCCATGGTAACTGGATGTGATAATGTCCTTCATGAAAAGAAATTGATTTAGCAAATTCAGCAACTTGTTGGTCTTCATAAGGAAGGGAATTTTCATCTTTAATCCCAATCGATTCTAAATTATAGAAATTGTCGAGTCCATACTCTACACAAGATTCAGGAAAGATATCATTCAATGGATCGAACTTATAGCCTACTGGATTGACTGCAAAATTCACTAATAGCTTCTGTTTTCCAAGTTGCTTAGGAGGAACAAATTCCAGAAGTCTATTCTTATCAGGCTTAGAAGTCTGTTTACTCTCCAAATTAAGGGAAGAATTATAAAAAACTCTAGATTCTCTGTTACATTCAGGTACATATTTAATTTCCTTATTAGGAATAAACCTAACAGATTTAGCTTTACCATTACCTCTTGGTCTATTTTCCAAGATTTTATTACTATCAATTTTAGGACAAGACTCTACCTTTCTTACAGGTTTACAAGGTTCATAAGAATCAATTCTCTTACAAAAAAGCTTCCTTTGTGAAGGATGAACAAAATTGACTACTGTACAAAATGGAATAACCCCATTGGCCAACTTAATTACTCTAACCTTAATATTAAACAACTCTACAGAGTCTAAATCTAACTGATTAAATTCCTGAAGGATATCTAATATATTTACAATTTCAGAATTCCTCCCTGGGTAATTATTACATACAGAATAACCAGCAGATTCCATATTTTTAACTACAGAAGGCAACATAGGAATTTGTATGGAAAGATTAAAATTTTCCAATGCAAAAAACAGACAACTAGTCTTTTTCCCACAAGGCATTGTTAAATCAGCTACCAAGTGAAATCCATCACTAACTCTAGCTGGCAACCCAAAAGAAGAAACTAACCTAGATAAAGGAGCACCACAATAATCTTCTAATCTGCTATCAACAATTTGTTTATTAATAACACTAAACTGGGCTCCAGTGTCTAATAGAAAACAACATTTAAAAGATTTCCTACCCCTACCAACTTTGAGGGTAATAAAGGGAACAAATATTTCAGACCCTGATTGACAACTTAATAATTTTTTACCAAGATCCTTACTAGCATGAGGCCACATTGCTCCATGATGTTCAGATTTATTACAAAAAAACATTTATAAGGTAACAATGATTTATATCCCGGACATTCCGAGGCCCCATGCCTATCACTCAAGCATTTAAAGCATAAAGTTAGTTCTTCAGCTCTATTCTTCCAAGATTGCAAAGTATCAAACCTAGTACATCTAGAAGAATTATGACCAATTTCTTTACAAAATTTACATCTACGAAAAGATAAAGGTTTACTGGTAAATTGAACTTTATTAGAGTCATTACTAGCAGAAGATCTATTACCAAACTTAGATTGCTGGAAATTACGGTCTTTACCTTCAAATTTAACTTCTTTACCTTCATGTTTAACTTTAGGTTTTGCACCAGAATTTTCATTATGACCTAAACTAAGGCGTGCAATAATACTCTGATAATTATCTAACAACTGGTTAAAATTAGGATAGGAAGATCCTGCAGTTCTAGAAAGTTCTATCAAAAAATTTCTAGGAAGCTTCCTATTTACAATTTTGCTAGTTAGCAATAGAGCAGCTGAATCAACTTCAGTCAGATCTATACCAAGTCCCTTCAAGTCAATGAATTTATTATTCAAAGATCTAACTAAAGACTCTACTTCACTAAGGGATTTTACTTCAGAAATGTTCAAAACTTCACCTATTACTTGATCAATTATGTTGTCTTGATCTAGAAAATTAAGATCTAATTGCTTAAAGCCAAATCAAAACCCTCATCATCTACTGTAATGTTTTCTACTACACTTAAAACTTCACCTAACAAATAACCCTTTAAATAAATAAACTTTTGACCACTAGTTAGGTTAGGCATACCAGCCAAAGCATTATTAAAATCCTTCTTAAAGTTAAAATAGGCAAATAGATTAGCTGCATTGTTTTCAAACTTCTGAATTTGAATAGGAGGGAGAGGCAACTTTACAATTTTACTAGAACTATTTTGAGGAGTATTCTTACCTCCAAACAAATTATCAAATTTTACTCTAAGCTCAGACAGAGTTTTCTGTACTTCATAATGATAATCTCTTGCTGCTTGCATAATACTAACTAGTTCATCTTCAGCAACAATTTCACAAATTCTCAACTATTACTAAATTAGCATCAATTTTGTGAATGAATTCTTGCAACAAATGACTATTAATTTGATCGTCCTTTAAAGAGTCAATCTTCCTAATCTCAAGAGTTATTAAACCCTTAACATAGGCTCTCTTTCTAATTAACTTTTTCATTTCAGCCTCATCCATCTTGAACAATGCTTTTAACCAATACAAAATTACCCAAGGAAAAATTAAAACTTAACTTAATCAAGTCAATGCAAAGCAAGTTATCACCACTTACTTCCTAATGAAAATACAGCATATTATGCTAATAGCAAAGCTAGGCTAATCAACAGGTTATATACATGAAAAGGCTACTAACTTAACCTAGGCTTAAATGAATACAGTATAAATTAAGACCGATACTGCTCCTTTCCTTATTAGGAATAACAGCAGCACAGGTATACAAAAAATCCTGACATTACAAAACCAATTGAGCCTAGAGAGGACAACAAAAAAAGTAAATACTTGACAATAGAACAGCTAAACTAACTTTGATTTTAGGTCTTTACTTAAACTAAAAATCAGCCATTCTCTGCGCAAACTTCAAAACAGTCCCCAATTTGCTAAAATGCACCCATGGGAGTTACCCTTGGTATCCATGATGTGTGCGCAGAGAGAGAGAGAGAGAGAGAGAGAGAGAGAGAGAGAGAGAGAGAGAGAGAGAGAGAGAGAGAGAGAGAGAGAGAATTTTCTTAAGCTATAAAACAGCAAATTTTAAGTACGTTATATTTTTCCTAGCTATACTTACGACAACATATGAAGATATCCTCATTCCAGTTTTGTTATTTTCCAGGGACTAAAGAATTGTGTGGCATTTCCTGCCTTTTGGCATCTTGGTTAAATTAAGCTCAAAACCTGTAAATGAGAAAAAACATCAACATCTCTTTCGCTTGTAAACCACAGAAGAATATCAAAACACGATCTTGCTACGATACCATTGATATAAGTACACAACTTGATTATGGTCTTTTTTAAATATATGTTCCATAAAGTACAAACAAACCACTGCCTTAAATTGCCTTTATTGGGTTTATAAAAGCTTAAATTTATAAAGCTAATATGAAATTGTAAAAAAAAATTAGGAACAAAATATATTGGATATCTGCATGTACTTTACAGCTTTCACAGAGGGACTTGGAATGTAATGCAGAGATAGGTGACAGATTACTGTGCTTTGCTGCAAAATTAAAAGGTACCTTTGCTTTACTCATTAAAATAAGAGGGTGAGAATGATGTGCTTGCATAAGAAAATAAGAACAGAGTGATAAAAAGGAAAATTGAACATTAATTCTAGATCAACCAATTGGTTAAAATAGATGGCAGTAACAGTTTTGTACTTGTTTAAGGTTAACCAAAAGAGGATTATTTTGTGTGAAAATTGCACCATAACATATAAAAGAGTTGGTAACAAATATGACCACTACCATTGTATAATGTAAGGAAGCAAATTGATGAGGAAAACTATGTTGCTTGTGGCTATGACAATACCCCATGACAAGAAAAGATGGAACTCTTTGAGGTCTTAGGGGAAAGGGTTTAATAAAAGGGTAATGTATCAGGACAATTTCCACATGTAAAGACAATGATGTGGCCCAGAGCCTTCCTTCAATTCAGAGTTGACAGAAAAACACATGTATTTGTGACATCCAAATACTGTAGTGCTTAATGAAAGAAAATCTTCTATTAAATTTAAATCATCAGTCATATTACATTAAGCGTGCAACTGCTCAATGGTTGTGAGGATCAAATGGAATGAACAATAAGTTGAAAGACTAAAAATATTTTGGACCAGGAACCTTCTAAAATGAATAATTGTACAAGACTTTTATCCAAACTGGATAAATCTTCACGTACAGTAGAGGGTAATCAGGGAAAAGTCTGCCAGGTATATAAACTTCTGCACATTTCCTATTACCAACTGAATAGTCAGCCACAAGGAAAGAGAAGTGAACCAAACCAAAAAAGTTTAACAAAAAAGAAATTGGAAAGACAATATTATCAAGAGTATATGAGCATTAGGCGAGAGTTTGGATCATACTTTGGCCTCAGAAAGTAGTTTTCCATTACTGTATTTATCTTTATTTGAATACCTTTCTTGTCTTCCTGGGGGACCACCACTACTACCTGAAGGTAAACTCACCATGTTAGATCCAATAAGTTGGATCAGTTTCTCAAGCCCTGGTAGCATGGTCTTCGCTCTGCTGGAGGCGGATTCTTGGACTCTTTTCATACCTAAAAAAAAAAAATTTGATATTAGATATATGCCATCAATTTTAAATCAGGTTCATAAAATTCATTAAAACTTCAAATCATGTGACAAAAAGCAAGATATATACTCTGTTAACTTTCAATAATATTGAAACCTATCTTTCACTCAACTTTCAATAATATTGAAACCTATCTTTCACTCAACTTTCAATAATATTGAAACCTATCTTTCAATTGTTAAGATCAGACATTTTGTGCTAGAATATTCATATTTCTTGAAATAATTTTCACTTTTGACAGGCTGTGGCTTGACATACAGGATGAAGAATCTAACGTTATAAAATATCAATTTGAAACTTTACCATATGGTGACAAAAAAAAACTACAGTGGATCCAAGGCGGAAATCCAGGGTTCCTGCCTTGAGAAGCTTCAGCTTATTCTTCCTGATCCATTCAGTATGATTTCAAAGCTTGTAATACTAGATACAATCCTAGTTGGAAAATCAAAATGCTACAAGCACAAGGGCTCCAACAGGGAAAATAGCCCAGCGAGCAAAAGCAATAAGAAACAGAATGTTGTGCTAAGTGTACCCTCTAGCACGAGAAATCTAACCCAGGACAGGAAATCAATGTTACAGAGACTGCGGCATTACCCAAGACTTAAGATTAATAGTTTGACATTTATATTTCGCTCCCTGTGAGGGATATGTTTTGTTAAGGTTTCTTCTCCTCCTGCTGTCAAATCTTCAAATCAATTCATCTCAAGTCATATCTGGGCCAAATGACTTGAAATTTGGCACAAAGCTCAAGTGCATTTTAAGTTATTTTTGATACCTTTAAAATTTTTTTTTTTTTTTTTTTTGCCATTTTCAGACAAATTTATATTTTGGTCTCCTGTGCCTTGATATCATAACCGAATGAATTGAAATTTGGTATGGAGGTGCCCTAGAAATACAGTAGGAAGTCATCAATATTTAGGCATAAGTTTGTTCAAAATGGTAAATTTTGCAATTTTTGTTCCCTTTTAGACCAAAAATATACATTTTCTCCTCCTGTGCCCATATATTTACAACAAATGGCCTGAAATTTTGTATGAGGGGACCTTGGATATATGTTCCACAAGATGTAAGTCATGATTTTTGTATACATCACTTAAAAATTATTAATTTTAGTGGTTGCATTCTTTGTTCATATACCCTGGTATTTAAACCATATGACCTGAAATTTGGTATGGAAATGCCTCTAATATATGCCCACTGGACCTTACTCAATTTTTGCTTACAACCCTTCAGAGTGATTTCTTGTAAATCTATCGGGGATCCATTTCTGGAAAAGATTAATATAAGCCAGTCCATGGTTGCATGGGGGAGTGAGATGGGAGTAAAATATGCTGTATTTGCATGGCAAATGTTGCCTTTCTAGTAACGTGCCCTTCTCTTAGAAGAGCTGCTTACCATAACTGAAAAGTCTCTTCTACCCTTACCAAGTGAAAAGTAGCCACTGAACAATTGCAATGCAGTAGTTGAAAAGCATACAGCACCGATTACAGTTTGGGCACACATCCGTCATTTTCCTTTAGCTATTTGTATTTTACTTCCCACCAACCCCCACACTAATATGGAGTTACCAACCCGTAATCAATGAGGAGCTCTTGTCATTCCTGACACTTTCACCTGTGTCTGCTTTATACGATCTTTGTCCGGATGAATGGCAGAAGCAAGGGACATTAACAATGACCTAACAGGAAAAAGCTCCAGAGACTGATCATATATACAAATGATCAGCACCAAAGCCCCTTTGCACCCAAACTAGGACCAGGGAGGACCAGGCAATGGTAGACCTGTAGGTTCCCCAAAATCTTCATCATCAGTTTACAGGGATGGTGAGGTTGCAGAGACTACGAGAAACTACTGAGCTTGAGCAGGTATCAAACACCTGTCCAGCATATTGCCAGACAGGGACGTTTTCAACCCACTAATTCCACTCTACTAACCTACTGGAAACGTTCCTGTCTGGCAATCTGCATGACTGGGGTTTGAGCCCCACTGAAACTCTATAGTTTCTTGCAGTGTCTGCCAACCTCACCTTCCTTGTGAGCTATGAATGGGGGGTTTGGGGAGTCTATAGGTCTATCTGATGAGTCATAAGCACCCCTTGCCTTGTCCTCCCTGGTCCTAAGTTGGGTGGAAAGAGGGCTTGGTAGCTGATCATATGCATGTTCTGCCAAGGCACATGCACTGTCCTTACCTCTAATATTCATGAGGAACCTTTACACATCTAAGTGCACAAGGAATGATGCAAAGGCCATGAAATACCGCTTACAGTACAGCATATGCCGTGCAATGATGGCAATGGCACATTAGGTGACGAATGTTAAACATTTGGATTTCCCAAGAGAAAAAAATATTTTTTTCACAAGAGGAAAACAACTTAGCTTAAACTTTTTGTTAAATATATTATATTTTTCAACGGGTTGTCTTGTGTTTAACACATTTCTGACCATTACTGTGGATGGAAAAATAATCGTCTTTGACCCATTTCTCCCTTTATAAAACATTCATGATTATTATTATTATTATTATTTGCTAGGCTACAATCCTAGTTGGAAAAGCAACATGCTATAAGCCCAAGGGATCCAACAGGGAAAATAGCCCAGTGAGGAAGGGAAACCAGGAAATAAGAGAAGTAATTAACAAATAGAATAAAATATTTTAAGAACATTAACAACATTAAAATAAATATTTAAATATAAACTACAAAAAACTTTAACAAAATAAGAGGTATAGAAATAAGATAGAATAGTGTACCCTCAAGCAAAAGAACTCTAACCCGAAGATAGCAGAAGACCATGGTGCAGAGGCTATGGCATTACCGAAGACTAGAGAACAATGGTTTGATTTAGGAGTGTCTTTCTCCTAGAAGCAGCTGCTTACCATAGCTAGTCTCTCTCTCTCCTAACCTTACCAAGAGGAAGGTTAATCTTGATTGAAACTTATGTTCTAAATTACTTTCTTAGACTTTGAAATAGATTATATTCAGCTAAAATAAGCTATAGGGCTACGTTTGGCAAGCATTAGGGTTAATGAAGGGTATGTTATAACTATTTTAAATTTCTCCCCCACCTTTCTTCCTCCCTTATCTTTCTTCCTCCCTCACCTTTCTTCCTCCCTCACCCTTTCTTCCTCCCCCACTTTTCTCCCCCACCTTTCTTTCTCCCCCACCTCTCTTCCTCCCACCTCTCTTTCTCCCTCACCTTTTCACCCCACCTCTCTTCCTCCCTCACCTTTCTTCCTCCCTTACCTTTCTTCCTCCCTCACCTTTCTTCCTCCCTTACCTTTCTTCCTCCCTCACCTTTCTTCCTCCCCCACCTATCTTCCCCAACCTCTTCCTCCCACCTCTCTTTCTCCCTCACCTTTTTCACCCCACCTCTCTTCCCCCCACCTTTCTTCCTCCACCACCTCTCTCTCTCTCTCTCTCTCTCTCTCTCCTCTCTCTCTCTCCTCTCTCTCTCTCTCTCTCACCTTTCTTCCTCCCCCACCTCTTCCTTCCTCATCTCTCTTCCCCCACTCCCTAACCACACGCCATCCACCGAGTAACTTTACTATAGAAATTTCTTGAATATTAACTGGTTCGAAACATTTAGGTAACTCATAAATGGCAGAGGCAAGGGACACTGACATTGCCCTATCAAGCAGGACGATGGCCTAGAGACTGATCATATACAGTATATACATATGATGGTCCAAGACCCTCTCCACCCAAGCTAGACCCAATGAGGGCCAGGGCAATGGCTGCTGATGACTCAGCAGATAGATCTATAGGCTTCCCCATAACCCCACCATCCTTAGCTCTCAAGAATGGTGAGGTTGTAACGACCAAGGAAACTAACTATTAAAAACACTTCCCATTTCTCATGACGTTTTACTGAGAGAGAGAGAGAGAGAGAGAAGAGAGAGAGAGAGAGAGAGAGAGAGAGAGAGAGAGAGAGGAGAGAGAGAGAGAGAGAGAGAATCGTTGAAAAATAGTTTTTTTATAAGTCAATGATACACCAGGATATGTGGTTGAACACCCCCCCCCCCCAACAGTACATCCCCTCATGCAATAGGCCTACTGGATATGCATTAGTTCAGTTTATTGCCTCGTTTCCTTTCCTCGCTGGGCTGTTGGTCCCTGTTGGAGCCCTTGGGATTATAGCATCCTGCTTTTCTAACTAAGGTCGTAGCTTAGCTAGTAATAATAATAATAATAATAATTATAATAAAGTGATATATGCATTCGAAATTCTCCATGCTCTTTAATATAAAAATCATTAAGAACATTTTTCTTGAATGATAATAATAATAATAATAATAATTGTCTAATATAGTTGGAAAAATACATAGTTCTTATGTGTTATACGAAACGGTGACTTTTGTATGTTGGTAGAGCTATAATGAATAACCTAACCAGACACACACTACTTCACCCATGGGGTGGGCCGCCCACCTTACTTATCCCTTACCGTGTGGGCGGGCTAAGGGGGGGGGGGGGAGGAGGTTTGGGGTTAATTACTGACTGCCCGTTACCACCCTGGGTTACAACCAAACATGGTCTACAAACTTTATATATGTAATCACTACGTACTTTTAACGCCTTATAAATATATTGTCTTCCATTAAATGACCTTTGCGCCCCTATACACATACGACAGACATTGAGTAACCTCAAGATCTGAAATTGACTAAAGAAGGAAAACATCAGAGGTATTTTTAACCACAAAACTCTGTAATAACTGGTTTGAAGCGATAGGTACAGTTTACATGTCATTTGCTATGGACGGATTGTGTGACCAGGAGAGAGAGAGAGAGAGAGTGAGAGTGAGAGAGAGAGAGGTGGAGGAAGAAAGGTGGGGTGAAGAAAGGTGGGGGAGGAAGAGGT
>NW_027171701.1:67500-72500 GCF_036898095.1 Palaemon carinicauda
CTGAAGCGCGTGCGTTTAGCTCTTTATATATCTTTTGTTTTTTTTTTTGTTTTTAGACATTATTCTTCGCATCCATTTCTACAATTTTCCCACAAATGCAAAAACATGACTGATATAATTTCTGCTTCTATGGCTTGTGATAGAAGATAGGTTTGAATTAATTGCTCACCTTGTGCCACCCTACGTTCAACTGGGCCCCACAAGGCACTAGAAGTGTTTAAAAAACCCAGGCCTACATGGCTGAGGAATATGAAGCGTAAAGGAGATGATGAATGGAGAAGTATTGATTTAAAAACTCAAGATAGAGACGACTGGAAATAATTATGATTCGTTACCGAACAGAGAGAGAGAGAGAGGAGAGAGAGAGAGAGAGAGAGAGAGAGAGAGAGAGAGAGAGAGAGAGAGAGAGAGAGAGAGTTGGTTTTCCAATTGCAAAACTAAATACCGTAATAACAAAGAAAATAATATAAAATGAAATCTCAAATGCGTTATTATTTTGATTATTCGTTAATTCTCTTGTAGTTTATTTCCTTACTTCCTTTCCTCACTAGGCTATTTTCACTGAATGAGCCCTTGGGCTTATAGAATCTTGCCTTTAAGATTTTAAAATGGCACTATAAGACTATACAGCAAGATCCCACACTCCAGAAGACTGAAAATATTAAGGCTTTGAAGAGGAAACTGAAAACTTTCTTGTTTTCTATGTACTTCGATAATGTGGACTTGGCAATAAACAGCAATATACGATGTGAAATGCTGAATGTTTTGGAATGTATAGGATAAAATTATTTACGAAAGATCATGTAGAGAGTTGGGTTCCCCTGCAGTATAGGACCAGAAAAGCAGTCATTAAAGTTATTATTATTATTAGCTAAGCTACAACCTTAGTTATAAAAGCAAGAGGCTATAAGTCCAAGGGTTCCAACAGGGAAAATAGCCCAGTGAGGAAAGGAAATAAGAAAATAAATAAATGATCTGAGAAATAATAAATAATTAAAATGAAATATTTCAAAAACAGATATTTCATAAATAAACTATAGCAATTTCTAATATGATTGTAAATAATCAATGCATTTTGAAAGGCAAAATGGAAGTAAGGAAGAAGGAACAGTTAAAGCAGAAAGCTAAAATGTGGGTGGAGCTAGGGGCCGAAGGAAGCATTCCATCTCCAATCGGATATCAGGAAATTAAATTGATGTATATTATAAACTAATTTATGCGAGTCAAAATGACGGCTAAATATTCAGATAGATATATGAACACACACGCACCCCTCTCACAACAGGGTATGACTATTTCCTCTACCCCACGATCCAAGGGATGGGAAGAGCTTGGCGTGACCAGAAAGGAATAGATATATGTCTTAAGTGTCTTTTATATATATATATATATATATATATATATATATATATATATATATATATATATATATATATATATATCTATAAACTTTTCTTTATTCTATATTATTATCATTACTAGCCAAGCTACAACCCTAGTTGGAAAAGCAAGATGCTATAATCCCAAGGGCTCCAACAGGGAAAAATAGCCCAGTGAGGAAAGGAAATAAGGAAATAAGGAAATAAATAAATGATAAGAATAAATTAAAAATATATCATTCTAAAAACAGTAACAGCATAAAAAAAGATATGTCCTACAGAATATAAACTATTAACAATGTCAAAAACAGGTATGTCATTTATAAACAAAGCTACTAAAGTACTTTCCGTCATCAATTTACTAAACATCACATTTACTAAATAAACTAAGTACTATAGTAAGTAGAGCAACAGAAATAATATTATAGACCTTATATGTATCAAATTAAATAGTAGATTTGACAAACGAATGGAATAAAAGCGCTATGATCTGACACAGAAAAATTAGGACTATCAACGAAAAAAATAAAAAATAAAACTAGTTCACCCGAGTAAAAAATAAACCCAGTTTTTACTGTTTAGCGTTGTTACTATTCTTAAAATGTGTTATTTTAATTGTTCATTACTTCTCCTCTTTATTTATTTCCCAATTTCATTTTCTCACTGGGAGACTTTTCCCTGTTGGAGCCCTTGGGCTTATAGCAACCTGCTTTTCCAACTGGGGTTGAAGATTAACTAATAATAATAATAATAATAATAATAATAATAATAATAATAATAATAATAAGCCGAGAGTATTGAACAACATCCGACAAAATTATCCATTATTATTATTATTATTATTATTATTATTATTATTATTATAAGATAAACAGCAGAGACTAACAACATAAAATTGACTCGATTATAAGGTTCCTAGGTTCCAAATTCGAGAGAGAGAGAGAGAGAGAGAGAGAGAGAGAGAGAGAGAGAGAGAGAGAGAGAGAGAGAGAGAGAGAGAGAGAGAGAGAGAGAGAGAGTAATGGATAGGAATTATGTCTGTTAGTAATTTCAACTAATCAAAGATTAAATGAATTAGATTAATAAATAGATGAGCTGTATTAACAGCTGATAATATCTGACCCTATATAGGTTCATAATCTGAGGGATGAAGAATACGAACGCAGAGGTCTATAGTACAAAGCCCATGTAAGTGGTATTTCCCCATATGAACATCCTACACGTGAATAGTGCCTGGGGAAACCAGAAGAGAGAGAGAGAGAGAGAGAGAGAGAGAGAGAGAGAGAGAGAGAGAGAGAGAGAGAGAGAAAGAGAGAGAGAGATTGAGAGAGTGTGTCAATGGTATACAACCTGACAAGTCCACTTTAATCGATTATAAATCAAATAAATCGACCAGTAAATCCCATTAAACAACGAATTAATCCATTGAATAAAAGATATGAGGCTCTTCTCCCATAACTATGACAATCTCTTTTGCGTAAATTATGGCTTACTTGACAAAGTTACACATTAGAAAAAAAAATATGAAAAAATTTAAGGTCTCAATCATCACAATTTATATTAATTACGTTGTCTTCGGTGCTGTTGTAGTTTCCAATATTAATATTATGGTTAATTTCTTATTATTTTTGCTACTATTCGTCTTCGGACTCCAAGAGAGATTAGTTCACCAAACTTTCAACTGGACTCCACAAGGCACTAGAAGAGTTAGAAGACCCAGGCCTACATGGCTGAGGACTATGAAACGTGAAGTAGATGATGACGAATGGAGAAGTATTGATTTAAAAGCACAAGATAGAGACGACTGGCGAAATCTAACAGAGGACCTTTGCATCAATAAGCATAAGAGGAGGAGGAGATGATTATTTTCATTACTATCAGATACTGAGTGGGTGGAAGGGAACCTCAGTCTATTAAGGAACTGGAAAATTATAACAAAGCTAAATATTCTTAAATTCTACTTGTTTACAAGATTTGTGTACAGCTTCCTCTATACTGTTATACTTTTTTTTATCCAGGATCATGATTATGAACACATGTTAGAAACGTTTTTTGTGTATTGGTGATGGAAATAAATATAAGTATGTTTGACGTTGTCGTAATTCTTTATCAGTAGTAGTAGTAGTAGTAGTAGTAGTAATTGCTAAGCTACAACCCTAGTTGGAAAAGTAAGATGCTATACGCCCAAGGGCTCCAACAGGGAAAATAGCCCAGTGAGGAAAGGAAAAAAGGAAAAACAAAATATTCCAAGAACAGCAACGGTACCAAAATAAATATTTCCTATATAAACTTTAACAATTATGACAAAACAAGAAAGAGAGAAATTAGATAGAATAGCGTGCCGAAGTGTACCCTCAAGCAAGAGAACTCTAACCCAAGAGAGTGGAAGACCAAGGTACAGAGGCTATGGCACTACCCAAGACTAGAGAACACTGGTTTGATTTTGGAGTGTCCTCCTAGAAAGGATAAGAAAGGAAAATTACTAAAATAGGAAAAAAAACTGCCAAGTGTAATGCAAATGGCCAGGACATCTTGGATGCAAAAAGCGTCCAGAGTCCAGACAAGGCCAGGATTGCCCATTCCTATTCCAAGAAATAAAATAAAACCTAAATCAGACAAAATTACCGTTTACCTAATATAGGTTCTAGAGCTTTCAAATATGCGGACCGAAGACTATACAACAACATCTCGCTAGACATCCTAAAGGACTGATGATATTAAGACATTCAAAAGCAACCTGGAGACTTTCTTGTTCTCTAAGTGCTTCGATAATGTAAATTTGATAATGTGGAATACGCTGTGTGATACTCTAGATACCCAAAAATCTATAAGACAAGCAAATCTCGTTGGTTATATATATATATACAGAGAGAGAGAGAGAGAGAGAGAGAGAGAGAGAGAGAGAGAGAGAGAGAGAGAGAGAGAGAGAGAGAGAGAGAGAGAGAATAAATGAATATTCAATTAAAACCATAAAAGCAAAGATGTCATTATAAAAGTTAAATGGCTTTCAGAAGACCAGCTTCTGAAATAAATCAGAAAAGGAATCAAAAATAAAGGAGGGATGAGTTAATAGAAGTGTGAAAGACCATTCCACCACCGGTGGAGATTTCCGAGGCCTAAAATGAATGCTATAATAAGAAGTTGATAAAAGATAGGTTGAGGATACAGAATGCAGAAGGAAACCGCTAAGAGTTGAAAGGTCACAGATGAGTAACGAACATAGGATAGCTCAGTGCACTGTCGCCCAGTGTTTTAAGCACAGCCGAGCCTTTCTCCACCCAAGATCGGACCGGGAGGGAGAAGACAATGGCTCTCAATGACTTACAAGGTAGACCAATGGGGTTTCCATACCCCAAAATGGTAAGGAGGACAATTATTATTATTATTATTATTATTATTATTATTATTATTTGCTACGCTGCAACCCTAGTTGGAATAGCAGGATGCTATAAGCCCAGGGGCTCCAACAGGGAAACCAGCCCAGTGAGGAAAGGAAACAAGAAAAAATTAATTGTTTTAAGAACAACAACAATACTAAAATAAATATTTCCTATATAAACTATAAAAACGTTAATAAAACCAGAGGAGGAGAAACAAGAGAGAACAGTGTGCCCGAGTGTA
>NW_027171701.1:75000-77500 GCF_036898095.1 Palaemon carinicauda
ATATTTAATTTAATGTTACCCTTCTTGGAATATTTTATTTTTCCTTAAGTTTCCTTTCCTCACTGGGCTATATTCCCATTTGGAGCCCCTGGGCTTATAGCATCCTGCTTTTCCAAATAGCGTTGTAGCCTAGAAATTAATGATAATAATAATAATAATAATAACAATAATAATAATTATTAGTATCATTAACTATTATAATTATTATGATCATTATTATTATTAATATTATTATTATTAAATGCTAAGCTAACCCTAGTTGGAAAAGCAGGATGCTATAAGCTCAGGGGCTCCAACAAGGAAAATAGCCTAGTGAGGAAAGGAAACAAGGAAAAATTTAAATTTTTACGAGTAACAACATTAAAATAAATACCTCCTATATAGATTATAGAACTTGAACAAAACAAGAGGAAGAGAAACAAGACAGAACAGCGTGCCCGAGTGTACCCTCAAGCAAGAAAACTCTAACCTAAGACAGTGGAAGGCCATGGTACAGAGGCTATGGCACTACCCAAAAGATACTTATTAAACTTTCAGGAACCTCAAAACGTTAACTAAAGTCAATCATTAGCCATGAAGGAATTATTCAAAAGTCAATCTTTATGCACATATATAGATTCACGTTGAGGGTCAGAGGTGACCTTCTCATTAGCATTGACATAGACCCATCTCCTGCCAAGATGAATCAGGTGCATGTGGATAGCACACTGTAATACGAATCACCCATTTTATCCTCGAGTTAATTACAAAGAGAAATATTAAAATTGGATGACTATTTCATCTGCCAACTCCAAGATGATACAAACGATGAAGGGGGTGCTCTAAACCCCATTTGGAAATAGCACTTTGCTTTCAAACCTCTCTGGCAAGAGAACAGAAAATACTGGATCACAATAATTTTAAAAATTCTGTCAACTTGTTTATATCATTAAGAGCAGCTTATTACCTCCACCAACGAAGTTAGAAGGAGGTTATGTTTTCGGCCCTGTTTGTGTTTGTGCGTGTTTTTGTTTGTGAACAGCTTCCTGGCCACATTTTTAATCGTAATGATACAAGCATTAATTGTTTGTGTTTGTGCGTGTTTTTGTTTGTGAACAGCTTCCTGGCCACATTTTTAATCGTAATGATACAAGCATTAATTGTTATGTAAAATGCTGGATATTAATAAATTTTGGAATGTCAAGGTCAAAGGTCAAGCAAAATGTCCAATTCACGTAATCAGCCCTGAGTTTGGACATCGTTGTCACAGCGACTTCAGACTTGGCTCACATTTGAATGTATGAAAATCCACACCAATTAATACATATCAAGGTAAAAAGTCAAGGTCAAGATCGAGCAAAAGGTCGAGAAATAAGCTGTCACGAGGAAGGTCTGCTATCTAGTGAGTGTCCCTCTAGTTATAACCTGAAAATGAAGATCCTCTGTATATCAGTGATGAAACAAGGAAATCTAGTGCTTCACAAAATCAACTCTTCAGTAAATCTCTCTTTAGTAGAAATGATTGATAGAATCGTTTCCATATTAAGTTGCAAATGTTGAACCCTTCGTGGTGAAAGGGTTTGAGTATCGCCACGAACAGCAAAGCTGTACTAGTCAGGGCAACCGTAACTAGGTTGGTTTGCTGTAAGCGATCAGACTCAAGTCTCCCAAACACCACAATCTGCACTGGCCAGCATTGTGGTGAAAGATGGCCAAATCCCCCAATATGAATAGACATGTCTGAGGCTTTTGTCCTGCAGAAGGTTAGAAACGAAAGCATTAGTTGTTGAACGGTCTCCAGCACAATGATTAAATGACTGACGAGCTAAGAAAACTTGCTAATATAAACTGGCATAATAAGACCATTAGCAGATGGGAGGGGAAGGACATGTCTGGTGCCTTTATTATGCAGAGGTATATACATATATATATATATATATATATATATATATATATATATATATATATATATATATATATACAGTATATATATATATATATATATATATATATATATATATATATATATTTATATAAATTAGTCCTCCACACCTAACAGAATGCAAGGAACCATAAGACTAGACTCGAGGTGGACATGAATTTCAACTCTCTCTCTCTCTCTCTCTCTCTCTCTCTCTCTCTCTCTCTCTCTCTCTCTCTCTCTCTCTCTCGGTGAATATTTGATTCTGAGGGAGACCACAGGAATTTCGAATTAAAAGGTTTGACAATACGAAGTCACTGAACCACTTGTATAATGATTTATTTCAAATATAACTTTTGAAATAAATGATTACGAAAATGCTTGATTAATAAAATAACTAATTCTGTGATAACTACAAAATAATAAATGCAGCCATTTCTAGTCCACTGCAGGACAAAGGCCTCAGATATGTCCTTATTCATGTCTGGCCTTTGGCCTGTTTTCTTCGCCACATTGGCCAACTTCAGACTGGTGATAGTAGGAGATTTTTGTCGGATGGCTCAAAGCAAACCAACCTAGTATGGGTCCCCAGAAACGCAA